>NC_069505.1:237934401-237961901 GCF_027579735.1 Bombina bombina | reverse complement strand
TGCTTTTAAGACCGCTGCTTGCAACTTTTTTCTACTTTACTGAGATATATATATATATATATATATGTGTGTGTGTGTATATAAATATATATAAATATATATATATATATATATATATATATATAATGAAATTTATGCTTACCTGATAAATTTGTTTCTTTTACGATACGATGAGTCCACAGATTTCATCCTTACTTATGGGATATCGCCTCCTGGTCAACAGTAGGAGGCAAAGAGCACCACAGCAGAGCTGTATATATAGCTCCTCCCTTCCCTCCCCCTCCAGTCATTCGACCGAAGTTAGGAAGAGAAAGGAAAAGCCAAGGTGCAGAGGTGACTGAAGTTTAACAAAATAAAAGACCTGTCATACAAAAACAGGGTGGGCCGTGGACTCATCGTATCGTAAAATTAACAAATTTATCAGGTAAGCATAAATTTCCTTTTCTTTTACAAGATACGATGAGTCCACGGATTTCATCCTTACTTATGGGATACAATACCAAAGCTATAGGAAACGGATGAAAGGGAGGGACAAGACAGGGAACCTAAACGGAAGGAACCACTGCTTGAATAACTTTTCTCCCAAAAACAGCCTCGGACGAAGCAAAAGTATCAAATTTGGAAAATTTGGAAAAAGTGTGAAGAGAAGACCAAGTTGCAGCTTTGCAAATCTGTTCAACAGAAGCATCATTTTTGAATGCCCACGAGTAAGCCACAGCCCTAGTGGAATGAGCCGTAATTCGATCAGGAGGCTGCTGTCCAGCAGTCTCATATGCCAAATGGATGATACTCTTCAGCCAAAAAGAAAGAGAGAGGTAGCCGTAGCTTTCTGACCCCTTTGCTTCCCAGAAAACATAACAAACAGGGAAGATTGGCGAAAATCCTTAGTTGCCTGTAAGTAAAACTTCAAGGCACGGACCACGTCCAAATTATGTAACAGTCGCTCCTTCTTAGAAGAAGGATTAGGACACAAAGAAGGAACAACAATTTCCTGATTAATATTTTTATTTGAAACAACCTTAGGAAGAAAACCAGGTTTCGTACGCAACACTACCTTATCGGAATGAATAATAAGATAAGGAGAATCACATTGTAATGCCGAAAGCTCAGAAACTCTGCGAACAGAAGAAATAGCAACCAAAAATAAAACTTTCCAAGATAATAACTTAATATCTATGGAATGCATAGGTTTAAACGGAACCCTTTGAAAAACTTTAAGAACTAAATTCAAACTCCAAGGAGGAGCAATTGGTCTAAACACAGGCCTGATTCTAGTTAGAGCCTGACAAAAAGACTGAACATCTGGAACATCTGCCAGACGCTTGTGCAACAAAATAGATAAAGCAGAAATCTGTCCCTTTAAGGAACTTGCTGACAACCCTTTCTCCAACCCATCTTGGAGAAAAGACAAAATTCTGGGAATCCTAGCCCTACTCCATGAGTAGCCCTTGGATTCACACCAATAAAGATATTTACGCCATATCTTATTGTAAATTTTCCTAGTAACAGGCTTAAGTGCCTGAATCAAAGTATCTATGACCAAATCAGAAAAACCTAGCTTAGATAAAATTAAGTGTTCAATCTGCAAGCAGTTAGTTGCAGAGAAACTAGATTCAGATGATGGAATGGTCCCTGAATGAGAAGTTCTTTCCTCAATGGAAGCTTCCACGGAGGCTGGGGAGACATGTCCACCAGATCGGCATACCAAGTCATGTGAGGCCACGCAGGGGCGATGAGTGTCACCTATGCCCTCTCCTGTTTGACTCAAGCAATCACCCGGGGAAGGAGAGCAAATGGAGGGAACACATGAGCTAGGCTGAAGGACCAAGGCACTGCCAAGGCATCTATCAGCTCGGCCTGGGGATCCCTGGACCTGGACCCGTATCTCGGAAGCTTGGCATTCTGACGAGATGCCATGAGATCCAACTCCGGCCTGCCCCATCTGAGAATCAGGTCGGCAAATATCTCCGGATGGAGTTCCCACTCTCCCGGATGAAATGTCTGTCTGCTCATAAAATCTGCTTCCCAGTTTTCCACCCCTGGGATGTAGATCGCGGACAAATGGCAAGAGTGCGACTCCGCCCACTGTATTATCCTGGTTACTTCTGTCATCGCTAAGGAACTTCTTTTTCCCCCCTGATGATTGATGTAGGCCACCGTCGTTATGTTGTCCGACTGGAATCTGATGAATTGGGCCGAAGCCAACTGAGGCCAAGCCTGAAGCGCATTGAATATTGCTCTCAATTCTAGAATATTGATGGGAAGGAGAGACTCCGCCTGAGTCCAGACCCTATGAGCCCTTAGGGAATTCCAGACTGCACCCCATCCTAACAGACTGGCATCCGTTGTCACTATCACCCATGAGGGTCTGCGAAAGCACGTACCCTGGGATAGATGATCCAGCGACAACCACCATAGAAGAGAGTCCCTTGTCTCCTGATCCAGATTTATTTGAGGAGACAAATTTGTATAATCTCCATTCCACTGTCTGAGCATGTTCAGTTGCAGAGGCCTGAGATGAAACCGAGCAAATGGAATGATGTCCATTGCCGCTACCATCAACCCAATTACCTCCATGCACTGAGCCACTGACGGCCGAGGATTGGTCTGAAGGGCTCGGCATGTGTTCAGAATCTTTAATTTTCTGACCTCCGTCAAAAATATTTTCATGGATAGAGAGTCGATTAGAGTTCCCAAGAAAGGAACCCTTGTCTGTGGAACTAGAGAACTCTTCTCCAGATTAACCTTCCACCCATGAGTCCTCAGGAAGACAGAACAATGTCGGTATGAGACTTTGTGAGCTGATAAGATGCCTGGATCAGAATATCGTCCAGATAAGGCGCCACTGCAATGCCCTGCGGTCTCAGAACCGCTAGCAGCAACCCCAGAACCTTTGTGAAAATTATGGGTGCCGTGGCTAGACCTAAAGAAAGAGCCACAAACTGAAAATGTTTGTCCAGAAAGGCAAACCTCAGGAATTTGTGATGATCTCTGTGGATAGGAACATGAATATATGCATCCTTGAGATCCACGGTAGTCATAAATTGACCCTCCTGGATCAATGGAAGAATGGTACGAATAGTTTCCATCCTGAAAGATGGAACTCTAAGAAACTTGTTTAGACTCTTGAGATCTAAGATAGGTCTGAAAGTTCCCTCTTTTTTGGGAACTACAAACAGATTTGAATAAAACCCCTGTCCTTGTTCCTGAATTGGAATGGGACAAATTACTCCCATGGAGGATAGGTCTCCTACATAGCGTAAGAACGCCTCTCTCTTTATCTGGTCTACAGACAATCGAGAAAGAAGGAATCTTCCTCTGGGAAAGAATTTCTGAATTTCAGTTTGTATCCCTGAGATACTATATCTATTGCCCAAGGATCTTGAACGTCTCTCATCCAAGCCAGGACGAAAAATGATAGTCTGCCCCCCACTAGATCCGGTCCCGGATCGGGGGCCGACCCTTCATGCTGTCTTGGTGGCAGCAACAGGTTTTTTGGGTTGTTTTCCCTTGTTCCAAGCCTGGTTGGGTCGCCATGTGGACGTGGGTTGAGAATAGCACCCCTCCTGCTTAGTGGGAGGGGAAGAGGGTGTTCCCTTGAAATTTCGAAAGGAACGAAAATTACTCTGTCGACCCCTCTGTTTGGATTTCTTATCCTGAGGGAGGAGGTGACCCTTACCTCCCGTGATGTCAGAAATAATTTCTTTCAAGTCAGGACCAAACAAGGTCTTACCCTTGTAAGGGATAGCCAAAAGCTAAGTTTTGGATGACACATCGGCAGACCAGGACTTCAGCCATAAGGCCCTACATGCTAAGATTGAAAATCCTGAGCTCTTAGCCGCAAATTTAGTAATTTGCAGCAAAGCGTCTGTCACAAAAGAATTAGCCAGCTTAAGGGCTTTTATTCTGTCCTGTATCTCTTAAAAAAGGAGTCTCAGTTTTAAGAGATTCCTCCAGAGTATCAAACCAATAAGCAGCCGTTGTGGTAACCGTGACAATGCAGGCTGCCGGTTGTAAAAGTAACCCTTGATGAACATAAAGTTTCTTATGAAGACCCTCTAATTTCTTATCCATAGGGTCCTTAAAAGCACAACTATCCTCAATAGGGATAGTAGTTTGTTTAGCCAAAGTGGAAATAGCACCTTCCAAATTAGGTACCGTCTGCCGAGAATTCCTGATAGAATCCGCTATGGCATACATCTTCCTGAAAACGGGAGGAGAAAATGGTATACCCGGTCTCTCCCATTCCTTAGCAATAATTTCCGAAGTTCTTTTGGGAACTGGAAAAACATCTGAATAAGTAGGGACTTCTAGATATCTGTCCAACTTACTAAATTTTTCTGGAGGGACCACGATTGAATCGCAGTCGTCCAGAGTCACCAAAACCTCCTTCAATAACAGGCGGAGGTGTTCCAGTTTAAGTAAGACATTACTTCTGAATCCGTCGGTAGCAGGGCGCTATCTGATTCAGAAAGCTCACCTTCAGATAGGGGCTCCAATTCTGATCCCTGTAAAGGCATTTCTGACCTCGCAATTAAAGCATCCGAAGTCGTATTAGCCACAAGGTCGTCCTTCCTCCTGCGTTTGCCTTGCAGTACGGGAAAGGCAGACAATGCTTCAGAAAGTGTAGAGGACATAACAGCTGCTATGTCCTTTAGAGTAAATGCAGGTGAAACTGCAGAGGTACTGGACTGTGTCTGGGTAGGCGTTAAGGACTGTGACGCTTGGGGAGAAAGATGTGGCATACTCTGATTCTCATCGTTAGAACCTTGAGAAGCATCTGCCTTATTTAAATCTATATCAAAAAACATTTGCTCCCTAAACTGTAAAGCCCTCTCAGTACACAAGGGGCAAAAGGTAACGGGAGGTTCCACATTTGCATTCAAACATAATGAACATGTAACATTTATATCCATGTTAGTATAAATAAAAAACAGACTTGGTCTTGCCTTGCATAAACAGCTCTGAATAAAGTGAGCAGCTGTACTTTTAACAATTGATCATCAAAATGACAGATGATGCCCAAAATTAAATTAAACTGAAGACATCAGAGGGAAATAAAAAATACGATCAAGTAATATTACTTTTAAAAAACCGGATCTTTAAACTAGCCTCTGCTGCCTCAACAGGTCTGCTGAGGCGCCTACCTGCCCCCTCAATGTTCACTCCGCTCCCAACAAACTCTGCCTATGACCGCTTGCTCTTATAACCTAAAACCATGCGGTCCCGGCAATCAGTGAAGGTTCTGATCACCTCACGCACGCTGCGTATGACAGAGTATGGCTGCACGGCTACTATAGCGCGGGAGAAAAACTCCGCCCTTCTTGGGCGTCAACCACTCCTAGCGTCTAACAAATTCTCAACATCGTGAGCCATATGTCGCTGCAAGCGCAGCTGTAAAAATTACATGCGGTCTCTCACCCACGCTTCCCATGACTTCTCTGGCCAAAATTTATATTTGTTCCACCAAGCATGCAAAATAAACACACACCGGAGACCTGCTCCGTTTTTAGGGACATCCATTATTAACCCCAGCATCAGCGCAAAGTCCATAGCGCTCCCACATATCACCTAAATGTGTTCTGAGCATTCCTGTTATCCTCCCCCACCACTTCTGTACCTTCTTGCCATTCTGTGGAGACATGTAGGGCCATAGTTAGAATTGCTAAGACCATATTAAGAAGGGCAGCATACAGTATGGGAGGCACAGTGAGAAATTAATCCCACAAGTTCCCAATGCTTTAAAGCCACCTGTAGCTCTGCTAACAAGAGGCTGACCAGGTCCTGGCTACACCCTGAAATAAAATAGTACTCACTGGCACCATTTAAAAATAAAAAAGTGGAGTGGGTGTGGTTGGGATGGTGTGACGTGGACATGGCCGTGCGTGATGTGTGCAGGGCCGGGCGTGACGAGGGCGGGGCCATGCATGACATGGGTGGGGCTGGGCGGGGCCAGCTGCTAAGAGACAGAGAGCTCTAAAGAGGGGGGATAGAGAGAGCAGAAGAGGGGGGATAGAGAGAGGGGGAGAGAGACAGCAAAAGAGAGAGGGGGAGAGAGACAGCAAAAGAGAGAGGGGGAGAGAGACAGCACAAAAGAAAGGGGGGGAGAGAGACAGCACAAAAGAGAGGGGGGAGAGAGACAGCACAAAAGAGAGGGGGGGGGAGAAAGACAGCAAAAAAGAGGGGGAGGGAGAGAGACAGCAAAAAAGAGGGGGAGGGAGAGAGACAGCAAAAAAGAGGGGGAGAGTGCACAAAAGAGAGGAGGGAGAGTGCACAAAAGAGAAGGGGGAGAGTGCACAAAAGAGAGGGGGAGAGAGCGCAAAAGAGAGGAGGAGAGAGCGCAAGAGAGGAGGAGAGAGCGCAAAAGAGGGGGGAGGGCGAGCGCAAAAGAGAGGGGGGAAAGAGAGCGCACAAAAGAGAGGGGGGAGAGAGAGCGCACAAAAGAGAGGGGGGAGAGAGAGCGCGCAAAAGAGAGGGGGAGAGAGAGCGCGCAAAAGAGAGGGGGGAGAGAGAGCGCAAAAGAGAGGGGGAGAGAGAGCGCAAAAGAGAGGGGGAGAGAGAGCACAAAAGAGAGGAAGGAGAGAGAGAGAGCAAAAGAGAGGGGGGGGGAGAGAGAGAGAGAGCAAAAGAGAGGGGGGAGAGAGATCAAAAGAGAGGGGGGAGATAGAGCAAAAGAGAGGGGGGAGAGAGAGCAAAAGAGAGGGGGGGGAGAGAGAGCAAAAGAGAGGGGGGAGAGAGAGAGAGCAAAAGAGAGGGGGGAGAGAGAGAGAGCAAAAGAGAGGGGGGAGAGAGAGAGAGCAAAAGAGAGGGGGATAGAGAGAGCAAAAGAGAGGGGGAGAGAGAGAGCAAAAGAGAGGGGGAGAGAGAGAGCAAAAGAGGGGGGAGAGAGAGAGAGCAAAAGAGGGGGGGAGAGAGAGAGCAAATGAGAGGGGGGAGAGAGAGCAAAAGAGAGGGGGAGAGAGAGCAAGAGAGAGGGGGGAGAGAGAGAGCAAAAGAGAGGGGGGAGATAGACAGCAAAAGAGAGGGGGGAGATTGCACAAAAGAGAGGGGGGAGAGTGCACAAAAGAGGAGGGAGAGAGCGCAAAAGAGAGGGGGAGAGCGCGCAAAAGAGAGGGGGAGAGAGCGCAAAAGAGAGGGGGAGAGCGCAAAAGAGAGGGGAGAGAGAGAGAGCAAAAGAGAGGGGGGAGAGAGCAAAAGAGGGGGGAGAGCAAAAGAGAGGGGGGAGAGAGAGCAAAAGAGGGGGGGAGAGACATAGCAAAAGAGAGGGGGGGAGAGAGAGCAAAAGAGAGGGGGAAGAGAGAGCAAAAGAGAGGGGGGGAGAGAGAGCAAAGAGAGGGGGAGAAAGCAAAAGAGAGGGGGAGAGAGAGAGCAAAAGAGAGGGGGAGAGAGAACAAAAGAGAGGGGGGAGAGAGCAAAAGAGAGGGGGGGAGAGAGAGCAAAAGAGAGGGGGGGAGAGAGAGCAAAAGAGAGGGGGGAGAGAGAGCAAAAGAGAGGGGGGGGAGAGAGAGCAAAAGAGAGGGGGGGAGAGAGAGAGAGAGAGAGAGAGAGAGAGAGAGAGTAAAAGAGAGGGGGGAGAGTAAAAGAGATTGGGAGAGAGTAAAAGAGAGGGGAGAGAGTAAAAGAGAGGGGAGAGAGAGAGAGAGAGAGAGCAAAAGAGAGGGGAGAAAGAGAGAGCAAAAGAGAGGGGAGAAAGAGAGAGCAAAAGAGAGGGGGGATAGAGAGAGAGCAAGGGGTGGGACCGCTGTACTGCAAAAAATGGCCCGTGTACACGGGCTTTAGGACTAGTATTAATATAACTGAGATAAGGGGGCAGTCTGCAGAGGCTTAGATAATCACAAAGGTAAAAAGTGTATTAATATAACTGAGATAAGGGGCAGTCTGCAGAGGCTTAGATACAAGGTAATCACAGAGGTAAAAAGTATATTTCTATAACTGTGTTGGTTATGCAAAACTGGGGAATGGTAAATAACAATATTTATGCTTACCTGATAAATTTATTTCTCTTGTGGTGTATCCAGTCCACGGATTCATCCATTACTTGTGGGATATTCTCCTTCCCAACAGGAAGCTGCAAGAGGATCACCCACAGCAGAGCTGTCTATATAGTTCCCCCCTAACTGCCACCTCCCAGTCATTCGACTGAAGACAAGCAAGAGAAAGGAGAAACTATAGGGTGCAGTGGTGACTGTAGTTTAAAAATAAAAAACACCTGCCTTAAAATGAAAGGACGGGCCGTGGACTGGATACACCACAAGAGAAATAAATGTATCAGGTAAGCATAAATTTTGTTTTCTCTTGTAAGGTGTATCCAGTCCACGGATTCATCCATTACTTGTGGGATACCAATACCAAAGCTATAGGACACGGATGAAGGGAGGGACAAGGCAGGCGCTTAAACGGAAGGCACCACTGCCTGTAAGACCTTTCTCCCAAAAATAGCCTCTGAAGAAGCAAAAGTATCAAATTTGTAGAATTTAGAAAAAAGTATGAAGCGAAGACCAAGTCGCGCCTTAAAAATCTGTTCAACAGAAGCCTCATTTTTAAAAACCCATGTGGAAGCCACCGCTCTAGTGGAATGAGCTGTAATTCTTTCAGGAGGCTGCTGGCCAGCAGTCTCATAAGCTAAGCGGATTATACTTCTTAACCAAAAAGAAAGAGAAGTTGCTGAAGCCTTTTGGCCTTTCCTCTGTCCAGAGTAGACAACAAACAATGCAGATGTTTGACGAAAATCTTTAGTAGCTTGTAAATAAAGCACGAACCACGTCAAGATTGTGTAATAGACGTTCCTTCTTTGAAGAAGGATTAGGACACAGTGACGGAACAACAATCTCCTGATTGATATTCTTATTAGATACCACCTTAGGAAGAAACCCAGGTTTGGTACGCAAAACTACCTTATCTGTATGGAAGATCAGATAAGGGGAATCACACTGTAAGGCAGATAACTCTGAAACTTCGAGCCGAAGAGATAGCTACCAAAAACAGAACTTTACAAGATAGAAGTTTGATATCTATGGAATGCAGAGGTTCAAACGGAACCCCTTGAAGAACTTTAAGAACTAAATTTAAACTCCATGGCGGAGCAACAGGTTTAAACACAGGCTTGATTCTAACTAAAGCCTGACAAAACGCCTGAATGTCTGGAACATCCGCCAGACGCTTGTGCAAAAGAATAGACAGAGCAGAAAGTGTTGAAGGGACATTCAACACTGCCCACAACATTAATCTATGTTTCAAAACTAAATAAAAAGATCAAGCTCCAAGGTGCCCCCTTTCTCTTACTTACCGCCTTCACTGTTGAATCGTCATTGTTATCTTCCAAATTGGTGTCCTAACATGTCTTCCTAACTCCCCCCACCGTGACGTCTTCGCCTTCTTTCTCAAACTAGCAGCCAATGAGAGCCCATTCCCCGGACTGAAATCCAAGCGCGTTCACGGTCGTTAGCGCATGCGCAATATACTAGGAACACTAAAAGCGGAACGAAAATAATCCAAGTTGTTTCCGTTCTGCTTATATTACGTAATGGAGTACTATAAGTAAGATAATCGGAACGGAAACAACTTGGGTTATTATGGTTCCGCTTTTAATGTTCCTATTGTATCGCGCATGCGCTAACGCCCGTGAACGCGCTGGGATTGAAGTAGGAGAAATGGGATATAACTGCCGGCTAGTTTGAAGAAGACGACCTATACGTCACAGTGGGGGGAGTTAAGCAGCCATATTAGGAGACAAATTTTGAAGTTATCAATGAGGATTGAACAGTGAAGGCAGTAAGTAAGAGAAAGGGGGAACGTTGAAGCTTGCTCTTTATACTTAGTTTAGAAACATAGATTATTGTTGTGGGCAGTGTTGAATGTCCCTTTAAGGAACTAGCTGACAATCCCTTCTCCAATCCTTCTTGGAGAAAAGATAATATCCTGGGAATCCTGACTTTACTCCATGAGTAACCCTTGGATTCACACCAATGAAGATATTTACACCATATCTTATGATAGATTTTCCTGGTGACAGGCTTTCGAGCCTGAATTAAGGTATCAATGACCGACTCGGAAAAACCACGCTTTGATAAAATCAAGCGTTCAATCTCCAAGCAGTCAGACGCAGAGGAATTAGATTTGGATGTTTGAAGGGACGTTGAAGTAGAAGGTCCTGCCTCAGCGGCAGAGTCCATGGTGGAAAGGATGACATGTCCACCAGATCTGCATACCAAGTCCTGCGTGGCCACGCAGGAGCTATCAAAATCACCGAAGCTCTCTCCTGCTTGATCTTGGCAATCAGACGAGGGAGCAGAGGAAATGGTGGAAACACATAAGCCAGGCTGAAGGACCAGGGCGCTGCTAGAGCATCTATCAGCGCTGCCTGGGGATCCCTTGACCTGGACCCGTAACAAGGAAGTTTGGCGTTCTGATGAGACACCATGAGATCCAGTTCTGGTTTGCCCCATAGTTGAATCAGCTGGGCAAATACCTCCGGATGGAGCTCCCACTCCCCCGGATGAAAAGTCTGCCGACTTAGAAAATCCACTTCCCAGTTCTCTACTCCTGGGATATGGATAGCTGAGAGATGGCAAGAGTGAACCTCTGCCCATAGAATTATCTTTGAAACCTCCAACATTGCCAGGGGGCTCCTTGTTCCCCCCTGATGGTTGATATAGGCTACAGTCGTGATGTTGTCTGACTGAAATCTGATGAACCTGACCGCAGCTAGCTGAGGCCAAGCCTGAGGAGCATTGAATATCGCTCTTAGTTCCAGAATGTTTATCGGAAGGAGTGCCTCCTCCTGAGTCCACGAGCCCTGAGCCTTCAGGGAGTTCCAGACTGCACCCCAGCCCAGAAGGCTGGCATCTGTCGTTACTATAGTCCAATCTGGCTTGCGGAAGCTCATCCCCTTGGACAGATGGACCTGACATAGCCACCAGAAAAGAGAATCCCTGGTTTCTTGATCCAGATTTAGTAGAGGGGACAAATCTGTGTAATCCCCATTCCACTGACTGAGCATGCAAAGTTGCAGCGGTCTGAGATGTAGGTGAGCAAACGGTACTATGTCCATTGCCGCTACCATTAAACCGATTACTTCCATACACTGAGCCACTGAAGAACGAGAAGTGGAATAAAGAACACGGCAAGAGTCTAGAAGTTTTGACAATCTGGCCTTAGTTAGGTAAATCTTAATTTCTACCGAATCTATCAGAGTCCCTAAGAATGAAACTTTTGTTAGAGGTGATAGAGAACTCTTTTCTTCATTCACCTTCCACCCATAGGTCCTCAGAAATGCCAGAACAATGTCCGTATGGGACCTGGCGATTTGAAAAGTCGACGCCTGTATCAGAATGTCGTCTAAGTAAGGGGCTACTGCTATACCCCGCGGCCTTAGGACCGCTAGGAGGGACCCTAGAACAAAGTTTTATCACCATTTGTAGTAAACGTTTATATACATCAAGCAAACGTTATATCTATTAAGTAATGAGAGTAAATAACAAAAATATTACCCTTTACAGCAAGCATGATACCAGTCGTTATTAAATCACTGTAATCAGGCTTACCTTAAATAAATCAGGTACTGTCAGCATTTTCTAGCTTATCATCTCTCTAGAAACATTTTAAACTGCACATACCTCAGAGCAGGAAACCCTGCACGCTATTCCCCCAGCTGAAGTTACCCATCTCTTCAGTTATGTGTGAGAACAGCAGTGGACCTTAGTTACAAACTGCTAAGATTCTAAAACTTGAGGCAGACTCTTCTTCACCTTTCTGCCTGAAGCCAAAATAGTACAACTCCGGTACCATTTGAAAATAAATAACTTTTGATTAAACTACATTAATTCACCACATCTCTCTAGCTACTTCCCTTGTCGAGAGCTGCAAGAGAATGACTGGGAGGTGGCAGTTAGGGGAGGAGCTATATAGACAGCTCTGCTGTGGGTGATCCTCTTGCAGCTTCCTGTTGGGAAGGAGAATATCCCACAAGTAATGGATGAATCCGTGGACTGGATACACCTTACAAGAGAAAAAGGGATTATCTATATTTTTAAACAATAATGTGTTTGGTGTTTACTATCCTTTTAAATGCACACTGTGTGGCAGTGTAAACTCCCAAGACAGGTAACAAGAGGAATATTGTCTATATATATATATATATATATATATATATATATATATATATATATATATATATATATATATATATATATATATATATATATATATATATATATATATATACACATATCACTATATATAGGTATATAGATATATGATAATATTTATTAATAAATACTTATTCCCTTATGTAAAAAACATTGGAATGTGAACAATTTAGAGTACAAACACAGTTAAACACTTTATTAAATATGAATATTTGCATAAATATGATTTTTCATGTTTTCAGCAACTTGACTTCAAAGGGCTCCAATGCATATATATATATATATATATATATATATATATATATATTTGTACACATGTTTTTATGTGTTTATGTGTATATATATCTGTAAATAAATATATACACATATAAATACGTGTGTATATATATATATATATATATATATATATATATACACACAGACACACATTTAGACTAATATATGTATGTACTTCTATGTTAAAGCCTTATGCAGTCCTTTTTTTTCCCCAAACATCTGAGAACTCATGTCTTCGAGCCCTTATAACTCTTTTATGCAATATTTTTTTTAAATATGTTTGTATTAGACGTTATTATGAAAATAACTACTCTACAATGTATTTTTGATGTATTTGAGCAACTGTGTAGTTGAGCGTAACAGTTAACCATAGCTCTTAAGTCACATGAACCCGGCACATATTAAATTTAATTGCGCTCAAGCGAACGCACTTACTTTCAACCTGTAATACACGTGCTATTTCTGGCGGGCGCAAACACCAGTGATAAATCCCTTATTGCTCACGTGTAGCAGTTGGCGCGCCACTTGTAATCTAGCCCTAAATATGAAAAAAAGACAAAATGGTTCCCAAACATCTTGTAGAGTTATTGATATAAGAGCGCAAACAGCAAAGACCACATACGTTTCTATTAAATAATTAATTTGGGTGATATCGATTAAGATGATGGTGCAATACATTATCAACTGCAGAACATTTTAGATATGTGTTTTATTTATAGCCTGATTTTTGTTATGTGTTCTTGAAAATAAATCCTTGGGTTTAATTTTTCATCTATGAGGGCAAACACTGATGCATAATGGTTACCCTTCTTCACTTACCGTGTACAAAGTATCCCTGTTCTTGCCAAATGAGGAAAGCATCACCGACAGCTGAGAATATTAAACCAGCAAAAATCCTCTTGGCACCGCGATGGCTGACTAGGAAATTGACCCCATGTGCTAAGAGGAAAACCCAAAGACAGAAAATAGGCAGACACTTGATGAGAGCACTAAACCAAGACGGGCTTGACGTTGGCAACCACAAGACAAAATAAACACAGGTGGCTTTGAGAAATGGAACAAGCTTTGGACCTTCACACTTGACCTGTAGAAAAAGAGAAATCAAATTAGGGAGATGTGAACTTTAACACTTTTGTTGCTAAGCCTTTGTTCACTCCAGTGCTGAGTCAATTTTGAGTTCTTTTTTACCTACATTTAAACCCTATTGTAAGTCAAGTTTCAGTGAGTGGCCAACACAAACTATATATTGTTGTTTTTTTTTCAACAGGCCAAGCAGATTCACAATATGCCATTATTCTATTTATAATTCATGGCATGTGAGATAGCTGTGTCAAAAATTGTAAAAACATCATGGTCTTACTGGTAGCCATCTTGCCTGGGAAATCATCCACAATCAGAACACACTTAATAATATTTCCTATCATCTAGTCCCTTATGGAGATTTAATAAACACGTGATCAGTGAATACCGTACATCACACAATAGAAATATACCTGTCATTTATTATGTCTGCCTGTTTTTTCCACTGTATGGCTGACTATATCAATGCAAGTCTATGTTTCATTTCTTTAAAAATAAAAAAAATAAAATATTAAAATAAACAAAAACCTGTAGAAAACAAAAAAAACTATAATTTTTGCTTAGATTTTTAGTAAATAATATTGAAAATGGCCAAGTGACCAACGCTGTTACGGTGATCAAATTACTTAATTGTTATCAAGGGTAGCCACATGTGAAGCCCATACAGGCTTTAGGGGTTATAATATAGACTAGAGAGGCACATGTGAAGCCCATACAGGCTTTAGGGGTTATAATATAGACTAGAGAGGCACATGTGAAGCCCATACAGGCTTTAAGGGGTTATAATATAGAATAGAGAGGCACATGTGAAGCCCATACGGGCTTTAGGGGTTATAATATAGACTAGAGAGGCACATGTGAAGCCCATACAGGCTTTAGGGGGTTATAATATAGACTAGAGAGGCACATGTGAAGCCAAAATTTAAAGACAGTCCAGCACTCACTGTTCATATCTTGGGTGCAAGCTGTAATAGGGCACTGCACAATCCCTATGTCAATATCCAATAGTAAAAAACAAACAGCAGCACTCCACAGGAATAATAATAACCAGTTCTTTTATTGCAGAATAAGCACAACTGAAGCAGCGACGTTTCGGACTACATGTCCTTAATCATGCTAGGTTTGTAGTCCGAAACGTGGCTGCTTCAGTTGTGCTTATGCTGCAATAAAAGAACTAGTAATTATTATTCCTGTGGAGTGCTGCTGTTTGTTTTTTACTATTGAACATATGAAGCCCATACAGGCTTTAGGGGTTATAATATAGACTAGAGAGGCACATGTGAAGCCTTATACAGGCTTTAGGGGTTATAATATAGACTAGAGAGGCACATGTGAAGCCTTATACAGGCTTTAGGGGGTTATAATATAGACTAGAGAGGCACATGTGAAGCCCATACAGGCTTTAGGGGGTTATAAAATAGACTAGAGAGGCACATGTGAAGCCCATACAGGATTTAGGTGGATATAATATAGACTAGAGAGGCACATGTGAAGCCCATATAGGCTTTAAAGGGTTATCATATAGACTAGAGAGGCACATGTGAAGCCCATACAGGCTTTAGGAGTTATAATATATACTAGAGAGGCACATGTGAAGCCTTTTACAGGCTTTAGGGGTTATAATATAGACTAGAGAGGCACATGTGAAGCCCATACAGGCTTTAGGGGGTTATAAAATAGACTAGAGAGGCACATGTGAAGCCCATACAGGATTTAGGTGGATATAATATAGACTAGAGAGGCACATGTGAAGCCCATATAGGCTTTAAAGGGTTATCATATAGACTAGAGAGGCACATGTGAAGCCCATACAGGCTTTAGGAGTTATAATATATACTAGAGAGGCACATGTGAAGCCTTTTACAGGCTTTAGGGGTTATAATATAGACTAGAGAGGCACATGTGAAGCCCATACAGGCTTTAAGGGTTATAATATTGACTAGAGAGGCACATGTGAAGCCCATACAGGCATTAGGGGGTTATAATATAGACAAGAGAGGCACATGTGAAGCCTTATACAGGCTTTAGGGGGTTATAATATAGACTAGAGAGGCACATGTGAAGCCTTATACAGGCTTTAGGGGGTTATAATATAGACTAGAGAGGCCCCATTGCACAGTACAGAAATAAAAGCACTTTTTTTCTTGCAAAGTGTTCAATGTTACCACAGGGATCCCCTGAATACACAGACTAAATTATTGGGTTTTGGGGGGTTTTTGAGAGAGGGAGTTGTCTACTAAAAATAAACTTTATTAGGGGTTTCTAGACATAACAGATTTTTTTTTTTATTACACATATAATGACCTATTCCCAAACAAATCTCCATGTGTTTTCTTAGTTTATTTTTAAAAATCTGTTTTCTAGTACTGATCCAAGACTACCATTCTCTTTCAAATGAGGGGTCTTGGAGGTTTGTAGCCACTAAGGGAGCTGAGATTGAGGGGTTTGAAGAACCTCCCCCCATCCAGCTCCCTTGCAGCTACAGTAAGCTTCCTGGTTCTGCCACCATTGTGACATCACCACATGCGTACATGGTGATGTCACCAGCAGTAGGCCACCAACGATTCCCAGCCTGTAATGCAAGGGATCGCCGAAAACAGGATTTGATCAGCGATTCGCCCTGCATCACGAAAATGACTCATTAGGCACCCACAGGCCACAATGTAAGCGGTTAAGAAAAAAATATATATATATCCATCTGAAATCAAAGGTATTTGTTTAGCAAACAAACATAATAATAATTAAATCAACACCTTCAGCCTTGCCATAAGGTCACTTGATAACTATAGAAATCACCTGGTTCCCATTCATAAGAAACATTATTATTATTCTTTTTTTATAAAGCGCCAACAGATTCTGCAGCGCTGTCCATGGGTAACAAAGATAAAAGGACAGTACAATATGAGACACCAGACAAAATTTAACAAACAAATACAGGGGGAATTGGGAGCCCTGTTCCCGTGGGAACTTACTGTCTAAATGGGTAGGAGGGTGAAAAACAGGAGGTGGGGATGCAAAGGTGGGAATGATGTTAGTGTGGAGTTGGATGAGGGCAACAATTAGGCAAGTGGAATTCATTAGTTACTGATTTGGTGATAGGCTTCATTGAAACAAGAAGGTCTTTAGGGAGCGTTTAAAGGAGGAGAGGTTGGGGGAAAGTCTGACAGCTTGAGGAAGTGCGTTCCAGAGGGTTGGTGCACACGAGAGAAGTCCTGTAGTCTAGCATGGGAGGAGGTGATGGTAGAAGAGGCAAGGAGTAGATCGTTGTTGGATCTTAGGGGACGGGCTGGAGATTATTTGTTGATGAGGGAGGACAGGTAGGGGGGGGCTGCATTGGTAAGGGCTTTGTTGGTCAGAGTGAGAATTTTGAATTTAATTCTGCTGTGAATAGGGACCCAGTGAAGGGACTCACAGAAGAGTGTATTGGATACAGAGCGTTGGGAGAGGTAGATTAGCCTAGCAGAGGCATTTAGGATAGTGGGGAGGCAGGAGAGAGGAAGGCCAGTTAGTAGGTTGTTACAGTTGCCAAGCCGGGAAATTACTAGGGAATGAATTAGCTGTTTAGGAGTTTCAGCACTCAGAAAAGGACACATTTTGGAGATATTGCGTAGGTGGTTGCAACAAGATGAAGAGAGCGATTGGATGTGGGGTATGGAGGACAGATTGGAGTCAAGTGTAACTCCTAGGCAGCAGACTTGGGGTGATGGGGAGATAGTGGTGTCACCAACAGTGATAGTAATGTTAGAAACTGGAGTAGAATTAGATGGGGGGAGGGGGGTTTCTAGGTGGTGAGAGGCCATCCAGGAAGAAATGCCAGATAAGCCGTTACTGATGTGGGAAAGGACAGAAGGAGAGAGTGCAGGGGTGGATAGGTAGATCTGAGTATCATCAGGATAGAGGTGATAGTTGAAGCCATAGCTACTGATTAGTTTACCCAGTATAAATAGAGAAGAGTAGAGGGCTTAGAACAGAGCTTTGAGGTACTCCAACAGACAGAGGCAATGGAGACAAGTCACCAGCAAATGAGACAGAAAAGGACCTATTAGAGAGATGAGTGGATCCAGGAGAGGGCAATGTCACAGAGCCCAAGGGAGCTGAGAGTCCGTAGGAGGAGGGGATGGTCAACAGTCTCAAAGGCAGCAGACAGGTCAAGTAAGATAAGTATAGAATAGTGGCCATTGTTTTTAGCAGAAAGAAGATTGTTAGTAACCTTGAGGAGTGCAGTCTCAGTTGAGTGTTGCAAGCCAGATTGCAAGGAGTCAAGAAATTAGTTGGAGGATAGGAAGTGGGTTAGGCGATCAAAAACTAGTTTTTCCAGGACTTTTGAAGCTAGCGGAAGCAGTGATATAGGGGGGTAGTTTGCAGGAGAATTGGGGTCGAGGGGGGGTTTTTTGAGGATGGGGCGACCTTTGCATGTTTGAAAGATGATGGAAATGAACCAGTAGTAAGGGATCGGTTGAATATGTGAGTAAGAGCTGGGGTGAGGGTAGAATACAGGAATTAGATGTGAAGGGATAGGGTCAAGTGGGCAGGTAGTGAGGTGTGAGGAAGATATTAGGGAACTTACTTTATTCTCAGTGGTTGGGGGAAGGTACTGAGAGTGGTGGAGGGGGTGACCGGGGCGGAAAAAAAGACTCCACAGTTTTTGGTGGGAAATCCCATTTTTTAAGAGTAATTAAAATGCATAGAAAGAGCATTAGTTTTTTTATATACTTTTTTCTGTTTGTTTACCCAATCAGATTGGCAGGAAAAAAAACAGATTGTCCTGTAAGATTTTATTTGTAATTCTGTTGGTGTAACTAATTTATGATGGATTGGAATGGCATAGAAAATTGAGCCAAAACCACTTAAACTAAATTCAGGAGGTAGTGGTGCAAACATGAATCCACAAATAAATGAAAGCTTCTGTCAAATGTAGACATCAATTAAATAGTCAATGGTGAATAATGACTAGCTGCACAAAATACAGTGCAGACCTGACTTTGTGTTCCTTTTTCAGGCTTTATATAAACACGCACACGACCCTTCATTAAAAGAGGTCCCATTGATAAATTAATTTTATCATTGTAAAAAAATAACATTATATAATGTTGCTACTATAAAATGCCTGTCATGGCAACAGTGATTATATTTTCTAAGAAGGAAGTAATAAAAAACAAAAATCTAGCGTTCATATTGCCTTATCAAAGAAGTCAAGGCTTAAAGGGACATTATACCCAAATGTTGAAGCACTTAAAAGTGATGCAGCATAGCTGTAAAAAGCTTACTAGAAAATATCACCTGAACATCTCTATGTAAAAAAGGAAGATATTTTCCTCAGTAGCCACATTCCATTGTAGAGGGACTTTAAGCAGCCAATCAAAATGCTAGTCCTGGGACTTGCAACGGAGTGTGCATCTGGAATGTGCAGGCACAGTCATGTTATTTTCCTCCTCATTTTAAAAAGTTTACTATGAAATCTTACAAGTCCAGAGACAGAACTTTTTTTCACTTTCTGCGATGACATCTCAGATCACTCTATGTTCTGCCTTGGGGCTTACAAAATTTCAGTGAGTTTTCACACGATTACAGTAACGTGTGATATAAGAACTTTTCAGGTAAAATATTTTTTTTACAGAGATGTTCAGCTGATATTTTCTTGTCAGTTTTTTTACAGTTATACTGTATCACTTTTAAGGGATTTAGTATATAGATGTTATGTCCCTTTAACTGTCCTCAGTATATTCATATAGTTAATACAGAAATTGTTGAAAGTCTTAGATGAAGACAGACAGACAGACGATAGATAGATCATAGGAAGTTCATATAGAATTTGAGGTTTCTTACAGTGTGCTTTCCAGCCATCAATCAGTAGTGTATTAATAACTTCCTAACACATGCTTTATTGAAGTGGGTTTTCAGTAGCAGACCCTCTGGTCAGACGTTGTCTTCCCTACCAGTTGAAACCATATTTGATGGGACAGCATATAATAAATTCACTTACCTTACCCTAATACCATAGGTTAGTAGGTTGTACTGTCTGAAAATAGTGAAAACGTGTTACCCAAAAAGGACACAAGAGCCTATGCTATTCTAGATAAGGGCCGTTTATAATAAATACTGTGACAAGTTGAGGCAACTTTATCTTGCTCATCAAACCTCAACACAAATGAAGAAAGTAAAGAAATTGTGCTTTTGATTTGCTGACACCAGTGTTGTGCTATTTACGGATTTCAAGCAGAGCCAACATAGTTCCCCATTACTGTGTTATTTTTAACCAAACCCTTTGTGCAATGACCCTTCACTTTGTTATTTTTTAAATTCTTTTCTCTTGGAATTCTAAAGCTTAACATTCTTTTCCGTCTAATCTACTTGACACTTAACCTAATACTTTTTTATATTTTGGAACTCACTAAAATGTATTTTGTTGTTTTATTATTAGTACTGTATTATTATCATCGTTATTTGTAATGTGTTTGTAGATTTTGCAGCACTATGGGTATAGAATGAAGATGAGACAGGGAATGTAGACTGGGGGACAATTCTCAATAACTCGCCGGCATGGAGATTAATCCTCTTATTTTACTGAGCACTATATTGTACAGTAAGTGCCTTCCCTACACAGATAGAATATGAGTGAATTCCTCTTAAAGTGAATGTAAAGTCAGCATGGTCTCTAAAGTTCACATTAACTTTAAAGTTAAAATAACAGCACTTTAATTCATATTTTTTTTTTAAAGATTGTAATTACCGAGTATTTTAATTTAATATCCTCGCATTCATAATTATAATCGTCCGCCCAGCATTTTTCATCATTGATTGACAGGGTAGGCTCGATCATCAGAACCAATAAATGTATTTACCACGGGGGGACCAAACCCCTTTTGCTGTCGTCACGCGTCTGTACTGCGCTTGCGTTAGACAGTTCTGACATAGATATCTGAAGCTCATGCACATTTCGCGCATGCGCAATTACAGTTATCGGACTGTGTGAGGTGTTTAGCATCGCTTGGAGCGCGCATTGCCACTACGTAAACAGCGGGTGGGACCGCTGTATACGTAGGATTGAATAAGACAAGGAAGTTGCGGGTGGGAGGAGCTGGTAATTATAAGAGACTAAATTTCATATTATAATATAAAATTTATTATACATTTTATTAAAAAATGAAAGTGGCGGTTTAATTGATATAGTGATAAGCTATTGAATGATACATTCATATCCTAAAAAATTGACATTCACTTTAATGAGATACACAAAGGCATCTTGCCAGACCAGAGAGTTTTACAGAATCAGGTCCTGGAACACAAGGATTACATAGCCCTTCTCCCTAGATATCTCACAATCTGAATCAGAATAGTTTTATTGACAAGTGTGCTTGCACACACAAGGAATTTCTCTTGGTGAATGAGCGTCCATGTTATACATACAATATCACAACAGATACATAAACAAAAAGAGATACGACGTACAATTAATAAAACAGAATCACATTTTCTGGGCGGTAGAATAGCTGTTCATAAGGTAAATGGCCTGTGGAAAAAAAGGCTGCTGCTGTGCCCAGATCTTCTAGTACTCAGGGCTTTCAGACGCCTTTCAGACGCCTTTCAGAAGACAACAATTCAAATCTGCTTTGGCCATTGTGAGAGGAGTCAATAAAGATTTTGCTAAGTCCTCTTTCTCATTCTAGTAGAGTGCAGATTCTGAAGGGGGGGGGCACCAATAAACCTCTCAGAAGCCTTATGGGATTGATTACAATATATTGGCGATTTGCTCACAAAATAGATTTTTGCTTTGCGACCCTACTTGGGTGTTGAGTTTCTCGAGTGATCACAATGCAATCGAGATTAGTACATTAAAACCCTGCAGCTGGAAATGGCCGCACTATTCTGATGCTCCGTGCTTAGTATGGCACCCAGGGGCTAAAACGCTTTCCTAAAGCCTGAATTTGAGACATGCTGCAGTGGAAGGGACAGGGCACAGAACGGTGAACAGCAGAAGGGCAATGCCGACATGTAAAACCACTTAAATCAACCTGAACAGCCTGAAAACACGCGCCCATGTTGCGCTACCTGGGAAACCCCAAACAGCCTCCTCTCACTTACAGCGCTCATCGATGCGGCAGAGGCCCAGAGCTAACAACGGATGCTGAGCATACTACAGAGGGATAGCCCGGTGAGTGACCACAACCACACTCCCCAAACAGGCCCACAAACAGTTCCGGACAGCACACAGCATAACGCCCCTGCTACTAGGGCCTAGAAACCCTGTTAGCCTTAATCCCTTGAAATGGCACAACATGGCCTAATAAAACTTGAATATGGACTGCCTTAAACTAATTAAAAGCCAATAACGGTTGATGGGAGAAGAACTACACTAATCAACAGACACAATAATGGACATTGCAAATTAATAACTTAATAAAAAAGCTGCACAGACGTTATCCAGCCTACTGGGGCCTAACCTAACTCACTGAGCAACTCCCCTGATCTGGAGTTTTATTCATCTACTTATTTTAGGCAAAGAAGCTACGTTTTTGCAAGAAGTGGATAGTGAGATTACCACAATACACAGGCCTTAATGACTCGCCTCATTCTTTATAACTCAGAAAAGCCTAGGCCTGTAACTAAAATACATAGGAGGTGCCATTTTTTTATTTCTCTCTTCTCTAAAAGACTTCCTGTTGCACACAGCAAATAACCCTTAAGAAAACATAAAGCTTCCATTATATAACTAGCAATAAGGACCTCCTGCAAAAGAAGTGCTGATCCTGCAGCTCAATAAAAGAACTTAACCCTGCAATTTGAAAACAAACAGCACTCAGTGAGCGTTTTAAGCATAATTAAGCAGCAACAAAGTTTTCTTTATTCTCTCTCTCCTTCTGCTAAGTACATCAAAAATCAACAAACACAACGCAGAAAATGACAACAAAGAGACTAAACAGATCTGAGAAGACCACTAAAACATCTAATACACCCAGTACCAAGATGAGCACATTTTTCCAAAAATTACAAACATCCCCTACTACAGAGGGAGAGGATTCACAACAATCACAAGATGAACTCTTAAATGCAGCATCCCAGGGTGAGGACTCCCCTGTTACAAGAGCTGACCTGAAAGAACTTCCCACCAGAGCTGATCTTACTAATTTCTTTCAACAAGTTAATCAGGTACTGAAAGATGGTCTCTCAGGGATTAAAAAAGAAGTAGCGGAGCTGGGTGGTAGAGTAGCCTATCTGGAAGAACAAGATGAAGAAACCACCTCTACTCTAGATCTGCTTACGAGAAAAATTGATACACAGGAATCTCAGATTGAATTCCTCACCTCTAAGCTAGAGGACTTGGACAACAGAGGGAGAAGACAGAACATACGCATAAGAGGAATATCAGAGAAAGTATCCTCAGATTTACTACAAAACTTCTTACAAAAAATCTTCAAACACCTAATGGGAGACTCCACCATGGAAGATATACCTTTAGATAGAGCTCATAGAGCTTTGAGACCGCCCCCAAGAGACGGCGAACCTCCCAGAGATGTAATCATCCGCTTCCACAAATTCACAGATAAAGAGAAAATTATGACTTCTACGAGGAAACAACAATCCTTTCAAATAGAAGGGAACAAACTTCAATTCTTTGCAGATCTGAGCCCAATCACTCTCCAGAACAGGAAAGAAGCGAGGTACCTCACAATCCACTTAAAAGAGCAAGGTCTGACCTACAGATGGGGATTTCCTTTCAGCATCAGAGTCATGAAAGACAACAGAATATACACATATAGGACCCCAGATGATTTGGAACAGTTCTGTAAATCGTTGGACATCCCTCCTCCTTCGCTCCCCACATTAGAACCCCCCCAAAACTCTACTCAAAGAAAAGATTCCACACAACCACAACCTCAAAGGCATCACTGGCAGAAAATTTCCAAGAAGAGACCAAGAGAAACATTAACAGCACAGACTGCATCAAATGATGAGCCAGATATTGACCTATAGCAGAGAATATGGGTTTAAGGAACTTTGAAGCCATTAATGACGTAATCCAGTATAATTGAGATATAACTGTATATGTCATGTCAGATCCTAGAATGATCCCTATGCTTACTGTTTATAGCTAATAATGTTTTTCTTTACAGCTAATGAGATATAAGTGTATAGGACATGCCAGATTTCTAGGTGATCCCTCTGTTTAATGTTCATAATTAACAATGTAGATTTATAATTAATGTTTTATAGTATTCCACTGCAGGACATTTGCTAATATCCCAAAATTAGAAAGCACCCCTAGGGTTGCCATCCAACCTAATTGGTTGAGTTATTTCCCCAACGACTCCCTCCTTCAGGACAGAGTCCAGTTATGGGATTATAAATCCCTGGTTTTGTATTGTTGTTTGGTTATTTGTTTTTTTCGTGTTAATGTTAACCAAGTCTCTAATGCTTTTTTCTACTTTCCAATGCTCGAGGGCCAACTGCACAGCGACTGACATACTCACTAAATTGACGGCAGACATCCCTCTCTGGTATGAAGACGAACTCCACAGGGTAAGCAAGAGACACACATGCAAGGACCACCCCACTGAGAACTGGGATAAAAATCAGCGCACGCACAATTTTGTAGTGTAATGGGGACTACACATAGGGACATCTCCTTATTATCACAAAATTGTAAAGGTCTTAACTCCCCCACTAAACGATCTATAGCTCTTAATTGGTTCAAGAGAGAGGGAGCAAACATAGTATTTGTCCAAGAGACACACTTCCTCAAAGACAAAGAACCCATCTTTAAATCCAAAGAGTTCCCATCCCTCTTCCTTCACTCACACGAGAAAAAGACGAATGGAGTGGGAATACTATTTAACAGAAATACTCCCTTTCAACTAACAGACAAATACACAGACAAGGAGGGCAGGTACATCATCCTAGTTGGAACCTTGTTCAATAATTGGGTTACCCTGGCCAACATTTACTCTCCTAATACGGGGCAGGCACAATTCATTAAAAGAGTTGGAAATAAAATACTAGAAGTACAGAAGGGGATATTAATATTGGGAGGAGATCTTAATGTTGCATTACTACCTGCAGTTGATTGTTCTCAAGGTTCTAGCTCCACCACTAAAAGTACTAGACACTCCATTAATAACACTTTAAAACAACTTACACTGATTGACATATGGCGCTTCCTACATCCGACCACACGCAACTACTCATTCTATTCCAACCCGGCAAAATCATACTCTAGAATTGATTACTGGTTTATAGAACATAAAAGTATATCATTGATTAGGGATGCAAATATACAGACAATAGCCTGGTCCGATCATGCATCTATCTCTATGAGCCTGGAATGGCCATCAGCCCCAGTGCTACCCTACCTATGGAGACTAGATGAAACGCGTCTCATAGATCCCATCACACACAAGTACTAAGTGACATCACTGAATATTTCAGGACAAATTTAAACACTTCTAGTGGGATACCCTCGGTGTGGTTAGCTCATAAAGCTTACATGAGAGGACAGTTTATGAGAGACAAAATCAATCATAGACGCAAGGCAAACGCATATTATACACAACTGCTACAAAACCTCCAAACAACGGAAATAGCCCACAAAAATAACCTATCAGAGAGGAAATCTCTTATAGACCTAAACAAAGCGAGAGACCTCTTAAAGGAATACTTAAATAAAGAAGCATGTAGAAAAGCATTATACCTACAAAAACTATACTATCAGGGAGGGAATAAGGCAGGTACACTACTGGCCAGGGCCCTACGACGCAAATCCCTCCACAACCACATCTTTAATATAACAGATAACAGAGGAGCAGAAATCGTAGAACCTACATTAATAGCACAATCTTTTAAAGATTATTACAAAGACTTATACAACCTCCCTAAGCCCATCATGACACCACAGAATAATACATTAGATCAATACCTCCAGGAATCCGACCTGACTCAGATACAACCAGATGATAGAGAAGTCTTAGAAAGCCAAATCACCCTAAAAGAAATTTTAGAAGCGATAGATAGCCTACCATCCAATAAAAGCCCAGGACCAGATGGGTTTTCTAATAAATACTATAAACAATTTAGAGATCAATTAGCACCACACTTACTAGCCCTTTTTAAACAAATTGACGAATCTGGACAGCTCCCTAAAGAATGTTTTGAAGCCCACATTACCGTCATACCTAAACCAGGCAAATCCCCTAAACTTACAAGTAATTATAGACCCATATCATTATTAAATACGGACCTTAAAATTTATACAAAAATTCTAGCCAATCGTTTAAATAAAATCTTGCCTCAAATAATTCACACAGACCAGTCTGGTTTTGTCCCAGGAAGGGAGGCGAGGGACAACACTATTAGGGTACTCCAACTAATAGAATACGCTAAAACAACCAATACTGAAATGATTATAATTTCAACTGACGCGGAAAAGGCGTTTGATCGCCTAAACTGGAACTTTCTATTCGCCACACTGGGTAAGATAGGGGTGGGAGAAAAGATGATTCGTAGGATAAAATGTTTATACCAATCCCCCTCAGCAAAAGTACGTGTTAATGGCCTGGTTTCAGACCCATTTGAAATAAGTAATGGAACGAGACAAGGATGCCCCCTCTCCCCAATCTTGTTTATCATCAGTATGGAGGTGCTAGCACAGAGAGTCCGGAATAATCCACTAATATCGGGAATTAAAATAGGTCCCTTAGACTTTAAAATATCGATGTATGCAGATGACGTCCTTTTTACTTTATCTTCCCCAGAACCTTCCACCTCCGCAGTATTACAAGAATTAAAAAGATTTGGGGAATTTTCTAACTTTTCAGTAAACAAACAGAAATCCGAAATATTAAACATCTCCCTTTCTAGAATTAAGTTTAAATCCCTGTTAGATCACTGCCCATTTAAACATCAACCAAAAGCCATTAAATATTTGGGGATCTACTTAACCCAGAACCCCAAATCCCTTCTACAATTGAACTTTAAAAACCTTATCAACTCAATCTCACACGACCTACAAACTTGGAAAGATCGCCCATTCTCATGGTGGGGAAGAATTCAAATTTTGAAAATGAATATATTACCCAGAATACTTTATGCTATTCAAGCAATACCTATAGCCCTTCCACGCCATTTATTAGATCAAACCCAAAAAATCATGAATCAGTTTGTGTGGGGGAAAATAAAGCCCAGAATCAAAAAACTAACAATGTACAGAGCCGTGAGGGAAGGAGGGTTAGGATTGCCAAACATTGAGACATATTACCAAGCTACGAGCCTTCAAAGAATAATAGACTGGCATAGAAACAAAGATAGGAAGGCGTGGATCCCAATGGACTCCCACATCTTGCATACACCCAACCCCGGGGCCTTATGTTGGATAGAAAAACAGAATAGACCACCATGGCTAAAATATTATTCTCTACTTTCACATGTCTTCGATACATGGGACGGTATTATTAAAAAATACTCAGGCATCTCCACAACGATTTCCCCTATGCTCCCCATTTCCCCAAACGCAGAACTGAAGGGAGGAATCAGATTCGACAAAACAAATTCAAATATGTGGGAGATGGGTTACACAACTCCACTTAGTTCATTGGTTAGAGATGGGAAACTTAAACAAAGGCAAGAATTAACGGACATACTAGGCGGCGCTTTTACAAACTGGTTAAAATATAACCAAATACACCACCTCATACAAACACACCCACAGAAACAACTGCTGACCAGGCACCTAACTCCATTTGAAATGACCTGTACAGCTGACCTCCCCGCACATCACACTTTATCATTAGCTAGGAAACTCTTGATCCAAGCCCAAAAAGGGGGACTACCTGACTATGTTGACCGTTGGCACAAAGATCTAGGTAGGGAACTAACAGAGACGGAGTGGGATCATATTTTTCAGAGTATCAGAAAGTCATCTTTCTCCACAAAATACTTGGAAACTAACTTTAAACTGTTAACAAGATGGTACCTCACCCCCTCAAGACTGAAGAGTATATTTCCTTC
>NC_069505.1:237844401-237929401 GCF_027579735.1 Bombina bombina | reverse complement strand
CTGTGCATGTGTGTGTGTGTGCGCGCGCATTTGCATATGTCTATCTATCTGAGCATGTGTATGTGTGTGCGTGCACGTGCATATCTCTGTCTATCTGTGCATGTGTGTGTGTGTGTGTGCGCGCGCGCATGTGTATATGTCTGTCTATCTGAGTATGTGTATGTGCGCGCGCGCATGTGCATATGTCTGTCTATCTGAGCATGTGTATGTGTGCGTGCGCATGTGCATATGTCTATCTATCTGTGCATGTGTGCGCACTCGCATGTGCATATGTCTATCTATATGTGAATGTGTATGTGTGTGTGCGCGCATGTGCATATGTCTGTCTATCTGTGCATGTGTATGCATGTGTGTGTGTGTGCGCACGCGCATGTGTCTGTCTATCTGTGCATGTGTATGTGTTTGTATGTGTGCGCGCGCATGTGCATATGTCTGTCTATCTGTGGTACGTTTAGCAAGAGTAGAAATAGCCCCATCAACTTTGGGGATCTTTTCCCAAAACTCTATAGAAATTGCTGGGAAAGGATACAATTTTTTAAACTTTGAAGAAGGAATAAAAGGAGTACCTGGCTTATTCCATTCCTTAGAAAACATATCAGAAATAGGAAAAACCTCTGGAGTAACCACAGGAGGTTTAAAAACAGCATTTAAACGCTTACTAGTCTTAATGTCAAGAGGACTAGCTTCCTCAATATCCAAAGTAATTAACACTTCTTTTAACAAAGAACGAATATACTCTATTTTAAAAAAATAAGTAGATTTGTCAGTGTCAATATCTGAGGAGGGTTCTTCTGAATCAGATAGATCCTCATCAGAGGAGGATAAATCACTATGTTGTCAGTCATTTGAAATTTCATCAACTTTATGAGAAGTTTTAAAAGACCTTTTACGTTTATTAGAAGGCGGAAATGCAGATAAAGCCTTCTGAATAGAATCAGTAATAAATTCTTTAAAATTCATAGGTATATCATGTACATTAGAAGTTGAAGGAACTGCAACTGGCAATGTACTATTACTGATGGATACATTCTCTGCATGTAAAAGTTTATCATGACAACTATTACAAATGACATTCGGAGATATAATTTCCACAATCTTACAACAAATGCACTTAGCTTTGGAAGAACTGATGTCAGGCAGCAACGTTCCAACAGATACTTCTGAGGCAGGATCAGATTGAGACATCTTGCAAAATGTAAAAGAAAAAACAACATATAAGGCAAAATTATCAATTTCCTTATATGACAGTTTCAGGAATGGGAAAAAATGCAAACAGCATAGCCCTCTGACATAGAGAAAGGCAAGAGGCAAACAGCAATGGGGTATAAAACTAATGAAAAATTATCCGGAAATGACACACTTGCGTCACTAACGACGCAACCGTGTGTAAGACTTACGCGTCAACTACGACGCCGGAAGTGAAGAACTTGCGTCAACGGGAGTACTTTTCGTGCCAAAAAAATTCTACCGCCAAGAATGACGCCATAAAGTCTAGCATTTGGCGCATGCGGTGAAAAAAGACTAAACCCCAGGTAAGAAAAAAATATTTCTTAATATGTTTTATTTCCCAAATATGAAACTGACAGTCTGCACAAGGAAATACATGAACCTGACTCATGGCAAATATAAGTACAATACATATATTTAGAACTTTATATAAATGCATAAAGTGCCAGACCATAGCTGGGGTGTCTTAAGTAATAAAAAACATACTTACCGGGGCGTGTCCAAGGGCAAAGATTGCTATTTTAGCGACGTTTTTCCTAAACGGAATATTCAGCATAGAAATAATAGAAAGAAAGACTTCCACTAATGCGAGTAGAACAACCAGAAGCCTTAATTTTATGTTGGCATGAGTTTTTCAAGCGTTGCCCCAGACCGCAGTGGCTCCACGCATTTTTTTCTACTGAGAATCCTCGGTACCTACCTTAGCTAACCGCAACACTACAACTTCCTACAGACAGCTACACTCCCAAGTCTGTGCAGATATGGAGGTGCTCCACGAAGCTATCATAGCCCAGCTGCAGAGTTTTGAGCGCAATATGGATAGCAAGTTAGCAGACTGGAGAGAGATATGTGCGTCATTAAGCAACCGGACAGAAACAATACCGATCGAGCAAGCTTTAACTATTTCCTCACCGGTATTACAGTCAAGGGATCCGAAGCCCGCAATGATCGTACCTGCTGACCCGCATGTGTCTTATGAAGAATTGAGAAGCAGGCCCATCGGAATGGCTGAGCTCTCTGGCTTCCTCCTATTTGAAGCCTGCGGCCCTGTGAGACCCTCGGCTCCTCCGGGAGGGGATGCGGCCGGTCCCCTTGGAGGCGCTGGAGGCTCTGGGACTGAGATTGCTGAATCTACCACAAAACAAGCCAGATATATAAGCACTGCGCTAACTTTGATGCACGACATATACATCCTCATCATGGAGCTGCCATGCTGGCTACTTAACCCCTTGTTTGGCTTCATTGCAGGAGCACTGCTGTCCTCCATTTTACCGAACTGGTGGCAGAAGCCAGAGCATCGTTCTGGGGTTGGTTGAACAGAGGAGCCCTACTACAGACAAAGCTGGAATCGACCACATTGAAAGGACCTAATATAGTCATTATGCTATACCACAGTGGCCTTCGTGTGAGGTTTCATGCGTATATTAGGAGTAGTTACTACTTCTTCTATCCCTAATGATGTTTTATGGTTTACACTAATGCCTGTTTTTATTTTACTTGTTTCTGGTATATCCCTAAGTTAAAAATCCTCTTTCCTAAATATAGAAGTTGCTATAGACAGATCATAGCAGTATTTTGGGACTATTTCCTCAAACCTGGGACTAGATGACATCCTACCATCTCAACACAAGCATAGAGAAGATCTCTCTCTATATGTAATCCTTATAGACTCTCTCATGGTTGCCTAGCCCTATGTTTCATGTCTAGACAAATAGATGACCTGTCTAGGCTTATTCTAACTAGACAAATGTTTATGTTTTTTGTACAATTGCACCTTTCCTATATATAGCTATAAGTCTCTTGGAGAAATTGTAAAACTTTAGTATCAGGAGGTTTTCTGACTTCTTTATCTTAATCGGAATTTACCCATATCTCCCTCTGACTCAATACTATCACTCCTCACCCAGTTAAGCCCCTAAGGATATTGGACAGCCCTGGTTCTGCTAGCATGCTTATAAATATTTTAAAAGTCCACTCCTTCCCTGTAACCAGATTGTCAGTATAATAGGATGGAGCTCATTGAAATCACATTTTTGTTTTGTCTATGTGCCCTATTGTCATGAAATGATTAAATCACATATACAGCATTACAGAATGTATTTCCTTTATAGTACTAGAACTGCTATCATTGCTCATCTTGGAGCTTAATTTTCTCATATGTTTAGCATGTCTTCGTTGATACCAGAGATGTGTTCAATTAATACCTGAATATTATGGGAATTACCAGTTTTACTAACATTTTCTTTTTGCATATTTGCCTGCTCTTATACTATGGTTTCTTTTGACATACGCTTTTATATATCCATGCATCCCGGTTGCTTTACATGACACCACAAGCTGAATTAGGATCCCCATTATGATACAGTACATTCCTGTAACTGTCCCCAGAATTTACCTCACTAGACAGGGAACCTTTATAAGAATTAAATTGTTCTACTCAAACTAATATCAACTTTATTGTTCTTGAACCTTAAAATGTCCGCCCAAATATCTACATCTTTATCACCTTGTACGCCATAGTTATGGATTAACCTATACTCACAAGCAACTACACTTCCTGGGCACTACTTGAAAACTAGTTCCCCCCTACTAAGTCCACTTTATACTTGAAATAATTGCAACTGCAAAAAATTCACCAATTCGGTAACTTATGTACTGTAGCCCATCTTTATAGAGATCCACAAATAGACGGCATCTCTACCCCTGAAACCCAAGCATCTCTAATCTCGGCACTACATCTCAATAATAGACTATTTCCCTCAGTAACTTTCCATAGATGTTGCTCCCTTCCACCACTCTCTACTCTTTAGTCCACCCCATTCAGTTTATAATCAGCTCCATGGAGATTCTACGAAATTATATCATAAGAACAACACTGTATCCCCCAAACACCCGGACACGCCTCCTCTCCCCCCTTTTTTTTTTAATCAGAGCGGCTCTTGCCCGCTGAACCCCCCCCCAAAATAAAACCATAAAACCAACCCCCATCTTACCACAGTACACTGAATAGATAAATTACTCTATAGTTTACACAGTAAGTTGGGGACCATTCTTACCCGTATTAAGCCAAAGGTTACAAAATGAGGTCTCTGTAATATATGTTCCAGTCAGTCATCTCTGCCATACCTAAGTCCTTTCTTTTTACTTTCAAATTTTTACATATTTTATAATCCACATGCCAGACATACTTTTATAATCTGACAGAACCTATATTTTCATTATTAGAATTGCTGTTTTGTTACTCTGCACAGTTCAAGCTCTACTTAGTATAGTTGTGGGTTTGGCATGGCATTTATGTCTATATCACTGGCTACTTATTACTTTAGACTTAGTCTATATCTTACTCTGGAATGGTACAGATGTGTTCTCTAAGGCCTAGATTTGGAGTTCGGCGTTAGCCGTGAAAACCAGCGTTAGAGGCTCCTAACGCTGGTTTTAGGCTACCTCCGGTATTTGGAGTCACTCAAAATAGGGTCTAACGCTCACTTTTCAGCCGCGACTTTTCCATACCGCAGATCCCCTTACGTAAATTGCGTATCCTATCTTTTCAATGGGATTTTTCTAACTCCGGTATTTAGAGTCGTGTCTGAAGTGAGCGTTAGACATCTAACGACAAAACTCCAGCCGCAGGAAAAAAGTCAGTAGTTAAGAGCTTTCTGGGCTAACGCCGGTTTATAAAGCTCTTAACTACTGTGCTCTAAAGTACACTAACACCCATAAACTACCTATGTACCCCTAAACCGAGGTCCCCCCACATCGCCGCCACTCGATTAAATTTTTTAACCCCTAATCTGCCGACCGCCACCTACGTTATACTTATGTACCCCTAATCTGCTGCCTCTAACACCGCCGACCCCTATATTATATTTATTAACCCCTAACCTGCCCCCCACAACGTCGCCGCCAGCTACCTACAATAATTAACCCCTAATCTGCCGACCGCAAAGCACCGCCACCTACGTTATATTTATGTACCAAAAACACAAACAGATGCAGACTCTGCACTTTGTAAGTAAACCACTGATTGCAAGCAAATGGTGTACAATAGCTGATACTGAGTAGATATCATGTAGCTAGTAACAGGTGCTCTGAAAACCGTAAACAGTGTAGCATGTAGTCAGTGGTAGTAATCACTTGTAACAAACTGAGGGTAGAATCATGCAGCGTGCGGGTGTGGTGATAAGTAAGATACAGGTAAACACAAATTTCAGCGTGTAAACTGAAACTAAGGTGAAGCCGGTTAATCTCACCACTCTTGCCGCTGTGTGATCTTTTGCTCAGGCCGCCCCATGAAAGGTAAGGATCCACTCCTCCGGCATCCAAACGAAAGAACTCTGATAAACAATGAAGGTTACCTTGTATTGGGACAAATTGCAGCCGCAGGGTATGTGCAGGTAAAAAATGATGTCTTTATTGTAAGATCAAAAACAGGGTGTCAAACAAACTCAGGGGTACATTGAAACAATGGCAAACGTCCGACGCGTTTCCTGCCCGGAGGCACTTCGTCAGGGACTTAAATTGTATGAACATTAAACAACTTAAAAAGGCTTGCGTACCTACGTCACAATGAGAGCACCTGTGTACTACAATTAAAGGGACAGAATAGTACTGTCAGTGGAAACTGATTCATGCTTGGTCAAAATGAGAACCTTTTCAATGGGCTCTGCATAGGTTAAAATTGGATTCTCAGTAATCAATGTATATGAATCTTGTATCGATGTGAATTACTTGTAAGAATGAAAAAATAAACGTTTAATGACCATGCTACCATGTTGTTAGTTATATCAGTACACAGTTGATAAAGAATTAAACTAAAATGTTAAAAAATGAAATAACATAATATCACATTGCTCCGTAGGTAGACAAAAAAGAATATCAATAAAAATAAGCTGAAAAAAAAACATTAAATAAAATATCTAAGCTAATTGTTATAACAATGTACTGCAGACTCTCAGAGGAAAAAAGAGTTAATATCTAGTATCAAAATTTCAAAGAGTGAGATAAATAAAATCTCATGCGTATTTTCAATAACATTAGTAAAATACACGTAAACTATATTAGTACTAGGGATATAGTTATATGCATGTAGCAGATAACCAAGAATGGGAAATACTTAAACAAAAACAACTTTTGATACATTTGACAGTTGTTATTATGTCAAATCCTCCTATGGCTGCGGTGTTAAGTTACCTAGAGCATTAGAACACAAAGGACAAGGAATGTGACTTCAAGAGAAAAATATGATGTTAAATTTTAGATTTTGGGTGAAGTGAAGTGAAAAATCATTAATAGTGGTGATTAAATGAATCTACATTCTAATTCTAGTGATGCAATACTGAAACTTTAAATATAAAATACAAAATAAGATAAACTTCTTATTGAAGTTGTGTAAAATGTAATACTAAACTAAATGTGATGGTAATGGTTCGTGCTTGTTAATTTATACTTGTTATTTTTGTTTTCACCCTCTCAAAGCATGAAATTGATTAAAAATTCTTTTCACAATTTTCAAATGCTGTGTTAACGTTCTTTATTTATATGTATCATATAATACCTATATAGGTGACAATATCCCGTGTTAAATAGGGGTGGGCAAAAATCTAAATAAGAATGATGGAGCAATTAATAACAAACACTTTGAAAAATTGTGTGTATAAAAAATGGTGTAAGTTATGCTTTGAAAAAAGCTAATTACTGTAAATAGTAAAAAATAAAAAGACTAACTAAATCTTAAGAAAAAGCTAAATGTATATAACAGGTGCACTTTAAAATCTCCATTCCTTGCTCATGAAAATAAAGCTCAATAGTAATAATGAACTAGTTTAAGCCAAAGGGGACTAATGTTACTTTTGAAAGGTGTAAACAGACATAGGAGAAAGGGTTAAGAGCTGTCGATGGTATTTCTTTGGTAAACAGTGAGATGTTAATAAACATTATAGACAACCTTTAATCTACAAAATATCTGAGATCAGTAATTTTGTTAATGCCATTTGGTGCTCCAGTTAATAGATTAAAAATCCAAAAGGCTTCTTTTCTGTTTAGTGTGGCAGACCTGTCTCCCCCTCTAATGTCATGAGGGGCGTGGTCTATGCCTTGAAAACTGAACATTCTCTTTAAATTGGTATCGTTGACCGTAATGCCTAGAGATATAAAGTGATTGGCAAAGTGTTTGGCTACTGGAGTGGAGGGCGGATCATGTTTGATAGAGAGTAAATGCTCCCTGATCCTATCCTTCAGAAACCTCGTCGTCCTACCTACGTATTGCTTGTGACAGATATTGCAGCTAATTAAATTGTACTGATATAACTAACAACATGGTAGCATGGTCATTAAACGTTTATTTTTTCATTCTTACAAGTAATTCACATCGATACAAGATTCATATACATTGATTACTGAGAATCCAATTTTAACCTATGCAGAGCCCATTGAAAAGGTTCTCATTTTGACCAAGCATGAATCAGTTTCCACTGACAGTACTATTCTGTCCCTTTAATTGTAGTACACAGGTGCTCTCATTGTGACGTAGGCACGCAAGCCTTTTTAAGTTGTTTAATGTTCATACAATTTAAGTCCCTGACGAAGTGCCTCCGGGCAGGAAACGCGTCGGACGTTTGCCATTGTTTCAATGTACCCCTGAGTTTGTTTGACACCCTGTTTTTGATCTTACAATAAAGACATCATTTTTTACCTGCACATACCCTGCGGCTGCAATTTGTCCCAATACAAGGTAACCTTCATTGTTTATCAGATTATATTTATGTACCCCTAATCTGCTGCCCCTAACACCGCCGACCCCTATATTATATTTATTAACCCCTAATCTGCCCCCCTCAACGTCTCCTCCACCTGCCTACACTTATTAACCCCTAATCTGCCGAGCGGACCGCACCGCTATTATTATAAAGTTATTAACCCCTAATCCGCCTCACTAACCCTATAATAAATAGTATTAACCCCTAATCTGCCCTCCCTAACATCGCCGACACCTAACTTCAAACATTAACCCCTAATCTGCCGACCGGAGCTCACCGCTATTCTAATAAATGTATTAACCCCTAAAGCTAAGTCTAACCCTAACACTAACACCTCCCTAAGTTAAATATAATTTACATCTAACAAAATTAATTAACTCTTATTAAATAAATTATTCCTATTTAAAGATAAATACTTACCTGTAAAATAAATCCTAATATAGCTACAATATAAATTATAATTATATTATAGCTATTTTAGGATTTATATTTATTTTACAGTTACTTTGTATTTATTTTAACCAGGTACAATAGCTATTAAATAGTTAAGAACTATTTAATAGCTACCTAGTTAAAATAATTACAAAATTACCTGTAAAATAAATCCTAACCTAAGTTACAATTAAACCTAACACTACACTATCAATAAATTAATTAAATAAACTACCTACAATTACCTACAATTAACCTAACACTACACTATCAATAAATTAATTAAATACAATTCCTACAAATAAATACAATTAAATAAACTAGCTAAAGTACAAAAAATAAAAAAGAACTAAGTTACAAAAAATAAAAAAATATTTACAAACATAATAAAAATATTACAACAATTTTAAACTAATTACACCTACTCTAAGCTCCCTAATAAAATAACAAAGCCCCCCAAAATAAAAAAAAATGCCCTACCCTATTCTAAATTACTAAAGTTCAAAGCTCTTTTACCTTACCAGCCCTGAACAGGGCCCTTTGCGGGGCATGCCCCAAAGAATTCAGCTCTTTTGCCTGTAAAAAAAAACATACAATACCCCCCCCAACATTACAACCACCCACATACCCCTAATCTAACCCAAACCACCCTTAAATAAACCTAACACTAAGCCCCTGAAGATCTTCCTACCTTATCTTCACGCTGCCAGGTTCACCGATCCGTCCTGAAGAGCTCCTCCGATGTCCTGATCCAAGCCCAAGCGGGGGGCTGAAGAGGTCCATGATCCAGCTGAAGTCTTCATCCAAGCGGGAGCTGAAGAGGTCCATGATCCGGATGAAGTCTTCATCCAAGCGGGAGCTGAAGAGGTCCATGATCCGGATGAAGTCTTCTATCAACGGCATCTTCAATCTTCTTTCTTCCGGATCCATCTTGCAGACCTCCGACGCGGAACATCCTCTTCTCCCGACGCCTACTAGCCAAATGACGGTTCCTTTAAGGGACGTCATCCAAGATGGCGTCCCTCGAATTTCGATTGGCTGATAGGATTCTATCAGCCAATTGGAATTAAGGTAGGAATATTCTGATTGGCTGATGGAATCAGCCAATCAGAATCAAGTTCAATCCGATTGGCTGATCCAATCAGCCAATCAGATTGAGCTCGCATTCTATTGGATGATCGGAACAGCCAATCAGAATATTCCTACCTTAATTCCAATTGGCTGTAGGCGTCGGGAGAAGAGGATGTTCCGCGTCGGAGGTCTGCAAGATGGATCCGGAAGAAAGAAGATTGAAGATGCCGTTGATAGAAGACTTCATCCGGATCATGGACCTCTTCAGCTCCCGCTTGGATGAAGACTTCATCCGGATCATGGACCTCTTCAGCTCCCGCTTGGATGAAGACTTCAGCCGGATCATGGACCTCTTCAGCCCCCCGCTTGGGCTTGGATCAGGACATCGGAGGAGCTCTTCAGGACGGATCGGTGAACCTGGTATGGTGAAGATAAGGTAGGAAGATCTTCAGGAGCTTAGTGTTAGGTTTATTTAAGGGGGGTTTGGGTTAGATTAGGGGTATGTGGGTGGTGGGTTGTAATGTTGGGGGGGGTATTGTATGTTTTTTTATACAGGCAAAAGAGCTGAATTCTTTGGGGCATGCCCCACAAAGGGCCCTGTTCAGGGCTGGTAAGGTAAAAGAGCTTTGAACTTTAGTAATATAGAATAGGGTAGGGCATTTTTTTATTTTGGGGGGCTTTGTTATTTTATTAGGGGGCTTAGAGTAGGTGTAATTAGTTTAAAATTGTTGTAATATTTTTATTATGTTTGTAAATATTTTTTTGTAACTTAGTTCTTTTTTATTTTTTGTACTTTAGCTAGTTTATTTAATTGTATTTTTTTGTAGGAATTGTATTTAATTAATTTATTGATAGTGTAGTGTTAGGTTAATTGTAGGTAATTGTAGGTATTTTATTTAATTAATTTATTGATAGTGTAGTGTTAGGTTTAATTGTAACTTAGGTTAGGATTTATTTTACAGGTAATTTTGTAATTATTTTAACTATTTTAGCTATTAAATAGTTCTTAACTATTTAATAGCTATTGTACCTGGTTAAAATAAATACAAAGTTACCTGTAAAATAAATATAAATCCTAAAATAGCTATAATATAATTATAATTTATATTGTAGCTATATTAGGATTTATTTTACAGGTAAGTATTTATCTTTAAATAGGAATAATTTATTTAATAAGAGTTAATTAATTTCGTTAGATGTAAATTATATTTAACTTAGGGGGGTGTTATAGTGTTAGGGTTAGACTTAGCTTTAGGGGTTAATACATTTATTAGAATAGCGGTGAGCTCCAGTCGGCAGATTAGGGGTTAATAATTGACGTTAGGTGTTGGCGATGTTAGGGAGGGCAGATTAGGGGTTAATAAGTGTAGGCAGGTGGAGGCGACGTTGTGGGGGGCAGATTAGGGGTTAATAAATATAATATAGGGGTCGGCGATGTTAGGGCAGCAGATTAGGGGTACATAGGGATAATGTAAGTAGCTGCGGTTTACGGAGCGGCAGATTAGGGGTTAATAATAATATGCAGGGGTCAGCGATAGCGGGGGCGGCAGATTAGGGGTTAATAAGTGTAAGGTTAGGGGTGTTTAGACTCGGGGTACATGTTAGGGTGTTAGGTGCAGACGTAGGAAGTGTTTCCGCATAGCAAACAATGGGGCTGCATTAGGAGCTGAACGCGGCTTTTTTGCAGGTGTTAGGTTTTTTTTCAGCTCAAACAGCCCCATTGTTTCCTATGGGAGAATCGTGCACGAGCACGTTTTTGAGGCTGGCCGCTTGCGTAAGCAACTCTGGTATCGAGAGTTGAAGCTGCGTTAAAAATGATCTACGCTCCTTTTTTGGAGCCTAACGCAGCCTTTATGTGGACTCTCAATACCAGAGTTATTTTTATGGTGCGGCCAGAAAAAAGCCGGCGTTAGTTTTTCGGGTCGTTACCGACAAAACTCCAAATCTAGCCGTAAGTTTGTTCTATATCTGGACATATGTTCTGTTTCTATGTCACTGCTCATTACCTCAATAAAAAATTTATTTAAAAAAAAAAACATACTTACCAAAAAGACACCCATCCACATATAGCAGATAGTCAAACCAGTACTGAAACAGTTATCAGTAGAGGTAATGGTATATGAGAGTATATCGTCGATTTGAAAAGGGAGGTAGGAGATGAATCTCTACGACCGATAACAGAGAACCTATGAAATAGATCTCCCGTTAGGGAAATCATTGCATTCAATAGGTGATACTCCCTTCACATCCCTCTGACATTCACTGTACTCTGAGAGGAATCGGGCTTCAAAATGCTGAGAAGCGCATATCAACGTAGAAATCTTAGCACAAACTTGCTTCACCACCTCCATAGGAGGCAAAGTTTGTAAAACTGAATTGTGGGTGTGGTGAGGGGTGTATTTATAGGCATTTTGAGGTTTGGGAAACTTTGCCCCTCCTGGTAGGATTGTATATCCCATATGTCCCTAGCTCATGGACTCTTGCCAATTACATGAAAGAAAAGTGGTATTACTTTACTTCTAATAATCGGCTAGATTACGAGTTTTGCACTATGAGCTGCTCGGTGCTAACTTGCAAGTTATTGTCACTGCTCACCTCCCAATAGCGCTATTAAAGGTTTTCATAAACCTGGCGTTAGCAGGCAATATTTTAACGTTGAGCAAAATTGAGCTCCATACCGCACACATACCGCTGCTTTGAGCTGGTTTTACGTGCTCGTGCACGATTTTCCCATAGACATCAATGTGGAGAGCCGGCTAAAAAAAAGCCTAACACCTGCAATAAAGGAGCGTAAAGCTCCGTAACGCAGCCCCATTGAATCCTATGGGGAAAGAAAAGTTATGTTTAAACTTAACACCCTAACATAAACCCTGAGTCTAAACACCCCTAATCTGCCGCCCCGACATCGCCGCCACCTACAGTACACTTATTAACCCTTAATCGAGCCGCCCCCGAAATCGCCACCACATTACTAAAGTTATAAACCCCTAAACCTAACAATAAGTGTAACCCTAACCCTAACACCCACTAACTTTAACATAATTAAAATAAATCTAAATAAAAATTACAATTAATACCTGAATAATTCCTATTTAAAACTAAATACTTACCTATAAAATAAAAACTAAGCTAGCTACAATATAACTGTTACATTTTGGCTAGCTTAGGTTTTATTTTTATTTCACAGCTAAATTTGTATTTATTTTAACTAGGTAGATTAGTTAGTCATCCAAGATGGTGTCCTTTGAATTCCGATTGGCTGATAAAATTCTATCAGCCAATCGGAATTAAAGGTGAAAAAATCCTATTGGCTGATGCACTCAGCCAATAGGATTGAGCTTCAATCCTATTGGCTGATCTAATCAGCCAATAGGATTGAGCTCGCATTCTATTGGCTATTCCAATAGAATGCGAGCTCAATCCTATTGGCTGATTGGATCAGCCAATAGGTTTGAAGCTCAATCCTGTTGGTTGATTGTATCAGCCAATAGGATTTTTTCACCTTTAATTCCGATTGGCTGATAGAATTCTATCAGCCAATCGGAATTCCAGAGATGCTATCTTGGATGACGTCCCTTAAAGGAACCTTCATTCTTCGTTAGCCATCGTCAGAAGAAAATGCTCCGCACCGGATGTCTTGAAGATGGAGCCGCTCCGCGCCGGATGGATGAAGATAGAAGATGCCGTCTGGATGAAGACTTCTGCCGCTTCGTTGAGGATGGATGTCCGATCTTCAAAAACTGTAAGTGGATCTTTGGGGGTTAGAGTTAGGTTTTTTAATGGTTTATTGGGTGGGTTTTATTTTTAGCTTAGGGTTTGGGCGGAAAAAGAGTTAAATGCCCTTTTAAGGGCAATGTCCATCCAAATGCCCTTTTCAGGGCAATGGGGAGCTTAGGTTTTTTTTAGATAGGATTTTATTTGGGGGGTTTGGTTGTGTGGGTGGTGGGTTTTACTGTTGGGGGGGTTGTTTGTATTTTTTTTTACAGGTAAAAGAGCTGATTTCAATGTCCTTAGCAGTTTAGTTTAGGCTAGGGTTTTTTTTTATTTTTGGGGGGCTTTTTTATTTTGATAGGGCTATTAGATTAGGTGTAATTAGTTTAAATATTTGATAATTTCTTTTTTGATTTTGTGTAATTTAGTGTTTGTTTGTTTTTGTAATTTAGTTAATTATATTTAATTAACGTAATTTATTTAATTGTAGTGTAAGGTTAGGTGTTAGTGTAAGACAGGTTAGGTTTTATTTTACAGGAAAATTTATATTTATTTTAACTAGGTAGTTAGTAAATAGTTAATAACTATTCAATAACTAATCTATCTAGTTAAAATAAATACAAACTTACCTGTGAAATAAAAATAAAACCTAAGATAGATACAATGCAACTATTAGTTATATTGTAGCTATCTTAGGGTTTATTTTATAGGTAAGTATTTCGTTTTAAATAGGAATTATATAATGTAATTAAAATAAATCTAAATAAAAATTACTAAAGTTAGGGGGTGTTAGGGTTACACTTAGGGTTAGGTTTAGGGGTTTATAACTTTAGTATAGTGGCAGCGATTTTGTGGGCAGCAGATTAGGGGTTAATAACAGTAATGTAGGTTGGGGCGGTTAGGGACAGCAGATTAGGGGTTAATAATATTTAACTAGTGTTTGCGATGCAGGAGTGCGGCGGTTTAGGGGTTAATATGTTTATTATAGTGGCGGTGATGTACGGAACGGCAGATTAGAGGTTAATAATTTTATTTTAGTGTTTGTGATGCGGGAGGACCTCAGGTTTAGGGGTTAATAAGTAGTTTATGGGTGTTAGTGTACTTTTTAGCACTTTAGTTATGAGTTTTATGCTACAGCGTTGTAGTGTAAAACTCATAACTACTGACTTTCAGTTTACGGTATGGATCTTGTAGTTATGGGCTGTACCGCTCACTTTTTGGCCAGACAGGCAGACTCGTAATACCCGCGCTATGGAAGTCCCATTGCAAAAGGACTTTTGAAAGCTGCGGTAGTTACGTTGCGTTACGGCCAAAAAAAGTGTGCGCTACAGCTGTACCTGCAAAACTCTTAATACCAGCGGTAGTGAAAAAGAACCATAACGCTGCTTTTTCACCCATAACGCAAAACTCGTAATCTAGCTGTATGTTACTACTAAAATAATGATAAAAGCTGTGATTTCATAATTTATTTAAAAAAACAAAAACAAAATGAGACACTGTAATTGCCAGAATACTCAAATACAGCCTCTTACTTTCAAGTAAAAATAGAAAGAGAGAAGTACAAGATGTTCCAAGCTAGAGAACATCTTTTAAAAATATCAGCTACATTTTTTAGATATGTGACTAGGTTTAATAATTGCTTCATAAGTCAAAGCCCAAAGACCTAATGCTCTTAAAGGAACATTCTATTTCAAAATTGTAATTGTTTAAAAAGATACATAATCCCTTTATTACACATTCCCCAGTGTTGCATAACCAACACAGTAATATTAATATACTTTTTACCTCTGGGATTACCTTGCATCTAGGCCTCCACAGACTGCCCCCTTATTTCAGTTATTTTCACTGACTTGCATTTTAGCCAATCAGTGCCCTGTCATAAGTATCTCCACAGCAGTGAGCACAATGTTATCTATATGGCACACGTGAACTAATGCCCTCTAGCTGTGTACAATTGTTAAATGCATTCAGATAAGAGGCGGCCTTTAAGCGCTTAGAAATTAGCATATGAACCTACCTAGGTTTAGCTTTTAACTAAGAATACCAAGAGAAGAAAAGAAAATTTGATGATAAAATTGAATTGAAAAGTTGTTTAAAATTACACACCTTATCTGAATCATGAACGTTTAATTTTGACTAGACTGTCCCTTTAAAATACGGAGCAAAATAACCCAACAGGGTGGCGTTAAAGGGGATAGTCTAATGAATTGGATATAAAAGAATTTAATTGATTTTCAACAACAATTAAAATATTTAAATAAACCTATAGAAAAGATGGAATAGTAAAAGTAATAAATAACCTTCCTCTAGAAAAAGCGTCATACCCAGAAGGCCTTCAGGCAGAATTCTATAAAGCTATATCACATAAAATAAGTGATCTTTTAAAAGACCATTAAAGAGACAAACAACTTCAACAATTTTATTGTTTAAAAAGATAGATAATCCCTTTATTACCCATTCCCCAGTTTTGCACAACCAATACATTTATATTAATATACTTTTTACCTCTGTGATTACCTTGTATCTAAGCCTCTGCAGACTGCTCCTTATCTCAGTTATATTAGTACACTTTTTACCTCTGTGATTACCCTGAATCTAAGCCTCTGCAGACTGCCCCCTTATCTCAGTTATATTAATATACTTTTTACCTCAGTGATTACCCTGTATCTAAGCCTCTGCAGACTGCTCCTTATCTCAGTTAAATTAATATACATTTTACCTCTGTGATTACCCTGTATCTAAACCTCTGCAGACTGCCACTTATCTCAGTTATATTAATACACTTTTTACCTCTGTAATTACCCTGTATCTAACCCTCTGCAGACTGCCCCTTATCTCAGTTATATTAATATACTTTTTACCTCTGTGATTACCCTGTATCTAAGCCTCTGCAGACTGCTCCTTATCTCAGTTATATTATTATACTTTTTACCTCTGTGATTACCCTGTATCTTAGCCTCTGCATACTGCCCCTTATCTCAGTTATATTAATATACCTTTTACCTCTGTGATTACCTTGTATCTAAGCCTCTGCAGAATGCTCAGTTATCTCAGTTATATTAATATACGTTTTACCTCTGTGATTACCCTGTATCTAAGCCTCTGCAGACTGCTCCTTATCTCAGTTATATTAATATACTTTTTACCTCTGTGATTACCCTGTATCTAAGCCTCTGCAGACTGTTCCTTATCTCAGTTATATTAATATACTTTTTACCTCTGTGATTACCCTGTATCTAAGCCTCTGCAGACTGCCCCTTTTCTCAGTAATATTAATATACTTTTTACCTCTGTGATTACCTTGGCATCTACTTATCAAGCCATCAACTTACTTGCATTCGCCGTCACCAAGACGCTCACCTAAGATCGCCTAACATCGCTGCCGCGGACCTGAATACGTTCTCCAAAGTTACCAAAAAAGCTGTCAAAAAGCAGCGCACCAAGTACGGGGCGATGAGCAGCGGACTGTTGTTAACTAAAAGTCATCAATCTCGCTGCTCTTCGGCTTTTCCCAGCTTTATTGGAACCCTGTCACTAAACACCCACACCATACTATACTGTTTACCCCCTATACTGCCGCTCCCGGAGCCCACCGCAACTCTAATAAATATATTAAACCGCCACTCCCGGAGCCCACCACCACTCTAATAAATGTATTAACCCCTAAACTGCCGCTCCCGGAGCCCACCACAACTCTAACAAATGTATTAACCCCTAAACCGCCGCTAACGGACCCCGCCGCAAATAAATAAAGTGTTTAACCCCTAAACCGCCGCTCCCGGAGCCCAACGCCACCTACATTATGCTTATTAACCCTTAATCTGCCACCCCATACACCGCCGCCACCTACATTATACTTATTAACCCCTAATCTACCCCCCTACACCGCCGCCACTATATTAAACTTATTAACCCCTAAACCTAAGTCTAACCCTAACACCCCCTAACCTAAATATAATTTAAATAAATCTAAATAAATATTCATATAATTAACGAAATTATTCCTATTTAAAACTAAATACTTACCTGTAAAATAAACCCTAAGATAGCTACAATATAACTAATAGTTACATTGTATCTAGCTTAGGGTTTATTTTTATTTTAAAGGCAAGTTTGTATTTATTTTAACTAGGTAGAATTGTTATTAAATAGTTATTAACTATTTAATAACTTCCTAGTTAAAATAAATACAAAAGTACCTGTAAAATAAAACCTAACCTAAGTTACACTAACACCTAACATTACAAAAAATAACAAACAAAATCACACAAAACAATAAAAATGATTCCTATTCTAATACCCTTTAAAAAAAAAAACACCCCAAAATAAAACAAATCCCTAATCTATAATAAACTACCAAGGGCCCTTAAAAGGGCATTTTGGGGGGCATTGCCCTAAAGTTTAACAAAATCAACACCCCCTAAAACTCATAACTACTGACTTTAGACGGCATTACGGATCTTGTCATTTTAGGCTATAACGCAGGATTTTTAGCCTCACCGCAAAATTTGTAATGGCAAAGCTATGGGAATCCCATGAAAAAACGTCATTTTTACGAGTGCAGGACTGACGTTACGTTACAGCTATACCGACAACACTTGTAATGGCTGCGGTGCTGTTTTAACTCTGAAATGACCATTATTTCAGAATTAACACACAAACTCAAAGCTTGTAATCTATGTAAAAGTGTTTAATGTCCCTTTAAGACCAATTAATATCATAAATCACATATTTTAGCATATTTGGATATTTGTGACCCAAATCAGTGTTCTCCTAACTGTAGAAACCCTGATGTTCCATATTATCTGCAAAATTCTAGCATCCAGTCTGCCATTGTGTGCTTAAAGGGAAAGAAAACCCAAACATGTTTCTTTCATAAGGCAGATAGAGCAGCCATTTCAAAGAACTTTCTAATTTACTTCTATTAACACTTTTGCATTTGTTTTCTTAATATCGTTTGTTAGAAGGCAGGGATGTAAGCTTAGGAGCCGGCCCATTTGTGGAGCACTATACGGCAGCAGTTTTTCAAGAATGTTATTCATTTGCAAGAGCACTATATGGCAGCACTATTACCTGTCATGTTGTGTTACTGATACTACCTAGGTATCTCTATAACATACAATATTATACATTGGCAAGAGCACTAGATACCAGCAGTATTACCTGTCATGTAGTGCTACAGATGCTACCTAGGTATCTCTATAACACACAATATTATACATTAGCAAGAGCACTAGATAACAGCACTATTACCTGTCATGTAGTGCTACAGATACTACCTAGGTATCTCTATAACAAACAATATTATACATTAGCAAGAGCACTAGATAGCAGCACTATTACCTGTCATGTAGTGCTACAGATACTACCTAGGTATCTCTATAACACACACTATTATACATTAATAAGAGCACTAGATAGCAGCACTATTACCTGTCATGTAGTGCTACAGATACTACCTATGTATCTCTATAACACACAATATTATACATTAGCAAGAGCACTAGATAACAGCACTATTACCTGTCATGTAGTGCTACAGATACTACCTAGGTATCTCTATAACACAATATTATACATTAGCAAGAGCACTAGATAACAGCAATATTACCTGTCATGTAGTGCTACAGATACTACCTAGGTATCTCTATAACACAATATTATACATTAGCAAGAGCACTAGATAACAGCAATATTACCTGTCATGTAGTGCTACAGATACTACCTAGGTATCTCTATAACACAATATTATACATTAGCAAGAGCACTAGATAACAGCACTATTACCTGTCATGTAGTGCTACAGATACTACCTAGGTATCTCTATAACACAATATTATAAATTAGCAAGAGCACTAAATAACAGCACTATTACCTGTCATGTAGTGATACAGATACTACCTAGGTATCTCTATAACACACAATATTATACATTAGCAAGAGCACTAGGTAACAGCACTATTACCTGTCACGTAGTGCTACAGATACTACCTAGGTATATCTATAACATACAATATTATACATTAGCAAGGGCACTAGATAACAGCACTATTACCTGTCATGTAGTGCTACAGATGCTACCTAGGTATCTCTATAACACACAATATTATACATTAGCAAGAGCACTAAATAACATCACCAATACCTGTCATGTAGTGCTACAGATACTATTTAGGTATCTCTATAACACAATATTATACATAAGCAAGAGCACAAAACAACAGCACTATTACCTGTCATGTAGTGCTACAGATACTACCTAGGTATCTCTATAACATAATATTATACATTAGCAAGAGCACTACATAACAGTACTATTACCTGTCATGTTGTGTTACTGATACTACATAGGTATCTCTAAAACATAATATTATACATTAGCAAGATCACTAGATAACAGCACTATTACCTGTCATTTAGTGTTACAGAAATGACCTAGGTATCTCTATAACACACAAATATTATACATTAGCAAGAGCACTAGATAACAGCACTATTACCTGTCATGTAGTGCTACAGATACTACCTAGGTATCTCTATAACACACAATATTATACATTAGCAAGAGCACTAGATAACAGAACTATTACATGTCATGTAGTGCTACAGATACTACCTAGGTATCTCTATAACACACAATATTATACATTAGCAAGAGCACTAGATAACAGCACTATTACATGTCATGTAGTGCTACAGATACTACCTAGGTATCTCTATAACACACAATATTATACATTAGCAAGAGCACTAGATAAAAGCACTATTACCTGTCATGTAGTGCTACAGATGGTAACTATGTATCTCCATAACACACAATATTATACATTAGCAAGGGCACTAGATAACAGCACTATTACCTGTCATGTAGTGCTACAGATACTACCTAGGTATCTCTATAACACATAATATTATACATTAGCAAGAGCACTAGGTAACAGCACTATTACCTGTCATGTAGTGCTACAGATACTACCTAGGTATCTCTATAACACATAATATTATACATTAGCAAGAGCACTAGATAACAGCACTATTACCTGTCAGGTAGTGCTACAGATCCTACCTAGGTATCTCTATAACACACAATATTATACATTAGCAAGAGCACTAGATAACAGCACTATTACCAGTCATGTAGTGCTACAGATGGTAACTATGTATCTCTATAACACACAATATTATACATTAGCAAGAGCACTAGATAACAGCACTATTACCTGTCATGTAGTGCTACAGATACTACCTAGGTATCTCTATAACACAATATTATACATTAGCAAGAGCACTAGATAACAGCACTATTACCTGTCATGTAGTGCACCAGATGCCTACCTAGGTATCTCTATAACACACAATATTATACATTAGCAAGAGCTCTAGATAACACACTATTTCCTGTCATGTAGTGCACCAGATACTACCTAGGTATCTCTATAACACAATATTATATATTATTAAGAGCACTAGATAACAGCACTATTACCTGTCATGTAGTGCTACAGATACTACCTAGGTATCTCTATAACACACAATATTATACATTAGCAAGAGCTCTAGATAACAGCACTATTATCTGTCATGTAGTGTTACAGATACTACCTAGGTATCTCTATAACACACAATATTATACATTAGCAAGAGCACTAGATAACAGCACTATTACCTGTCATGTAGTGCTACAGATGCTACCTAGGTATCTCTCTAACACAATATTATACATTAGCAAGAGCACTAGATAACAGCACTATTACCTGTCATGTAGTGCTACAGATACTACCTAGGTATCTCTATAACACAATATTATACATTAGCAAGAGCACTAGATAACAGCACTATTACCTGTCATGTAGTGCTACAGATACTACTTAGGTACCTCTAAAAAACACAATATTATACATTAGCAAGAGCACTAGATAACAGCACTATTACCTGTCATGTAGTGCTACAGATACTACCTAGGCATCTCTATAACACAATATTATACATTAGAAAGAGCACTAGATAGCAGCCCTATTACCTGTCATGTAGTGCTACAGATACTACCTAGGTATCTCTATAACACAATAGTATACATTAGCAAGAGCACTAGATAGCAGCACTATTACCTGTCATGTAGTGCTACAGATACTACCTAGGCATCTCTATAACACAATATTATACATTAGCAAGAGCACTAGATAGCAGCACTATTACCTGTCATGTAGTGCTACAGATACTACCTAGGCATCTCTATAACACAATATTATACATTAGCAAGAGCACTAGATAACAGCACTATTACCTGTCATGTACTGCTACAGATACTACCTAGGTATCTCTATAACACAATATTATATATTAGCAAGAGCACTAGATAACAGCACTATTACCTGACATGTAGTGCTCCAGATGCTACCTAGGTATCTCTATAACACACAATATTATACATTAGCAAGAGCATTAGATAACAGCACTATTACCTGTCATGTAGTGCTACAGATACTACCTAGGTATCTCTATAACACACAATATTATACATTAGCAAGAGCTCTAGATAACAGCACTATTATCTGTCATGTAGTGCTACAGATACTACCTAGGTATCTCTATAACACACAATATTATACATTAGCAAGAGCACTAGATAACAGCACTATTACCTGTCATGTAGTGCTACAGATACTACCTAGGTATCTCTATAACACACAATATTATACATTAGCCAGAGCACTAGATAACAGCACTATTACCTGTCATGTAGTGCTACAGATGCTACCTAGGTATCTCTATAACACACAATATTATACATTAGCAAGAGCACTAGATAACAGCACTATTACCTGTCATGTAGTGCTACAGATACTACCTAGGTATCTCTATAACACATAATATTATATATTAGCAAGAGCACTAGATAACAGCACTATTACCTGTCATGTAGTGCTACAGATACTACCTAGGTATCTCTATAACACACAATATTATACATTAGCAAGAGCACTAGATTACAGCACTATTACCTGTCATGTAGTGCTACAGATACTACCTAGGTATCTCTATAACACACAATATTATACATTAGCAAGAGCACTAGATAACAGCACTATTACCTGTCATGTAGTGCTACAGATACTACCTAGGTATCTCTATAACACACAATATTATACATTAGCAAGAGCTCTAGATAACAGCACTATTACCTGTCATGTAGTGCTACAGATACTGAGAAAAAGAGAGAATGGCACTAGCACTACACTAATGTTAATACAGGGTTGCTCGAATTAGATTAGATTAATATGTGTTTGTGTACGTATATATTTATCTGTGCATATGCATATCTCTGTACACGCGTTCTAATCTGAATGTATATCAATTTTAATAGTGTGGCTTTGTGATGAGCTGGGGTGCTTGTGCACAAGAACAACTTTTAGGATTGAGTCTAGAGCCCAAAGGAAGGGATCAAGACTGGAAATAGTGCACTTGAGTAGCACTCCCGTCCCTGATTTGAGTAAAGGACAATAATGAACTCACATTCAGGACCAAAAAGTTTCTATTCAAAAAGGATTTACTTAAAACATAACTTTTATTGAACAATAACTATAAAATCAATATATGTATGTGTGTGCTTTAAAAACACATAGGAACTGGATTGTAAATATTGGCTAATCGTCAATTGGCAACCTAGTTATACTGTTATAGGGGGCACCTCTAATGGGTCCCACTTTATTTGTATATATATATAGGTACTTGTTTATATTTTGTATCATACGCTGGGGGTGGATTGGGGTGCTTCACAATGCGTTCACACCTAGGCGCTGTATATAGCACTTGCTGGGTTTGTGGTTAGGCTAGTCAAATGTGTAATTCAGGTTTTGCGTATGGAATGTCTGATATAATAGTTGTCAAATTGACTTTTTCCAGACCCTCTATTCCGGTCTGGTTTAGTATATTAGACTTCAGACTCTCTGGTAATATAATAAATTATACGTTGGTTATTAGGCTTATGTGAGTGTCCTAATATCTCATAAAATACTTTTAGACTTTATGTCTTATGGGTAGAGATATATGAGCCAGGAATTAAATTAGAGTATCTTTTATTTTACAACTTATTAAGGCATGTAATACTAATGGTGCCTAGAGGTCTTTGTCACTTTTATTTCAAGTGCAGTCAGTTAATAATAATACCAATGGGTTTGATAGCAGATTTTGTTGAAATAATTATAATACTAGCTTCCAAATGGTACACAGGGTCTATGTTATGCTTTATTTGCAGCTGTAAAACGTATACATTTTAGGATGAAGGATTGGATTTACTTAATTGAACTGGAATTTGCTTGGTGCAATATAATTTTTCTTTCTTTTTTCTTTGTATATTATGTATCAATTTCTGGTTTTAATATCTATTAACATATATGATCTAAATTGACCTGTTGTTTGATCCACATCTTAGGGTGTTTGGTGTAAAATTTTTGATTTTGAGTCTTATATTTGACTGTTGTAAAACTGTAATGATTTTATTTTGTATTGTTTTATTTTTTTCCCCTTATTTTTGTATAGGCGATTTAGTGATTGCCTTATTTTGGCAAGTGTGCTTACAGGTTGAGTCTGTGTGACATCACCTGACATTCACCTCATAAATGTGGCTTGATTCTGATTACCCACATACAATACCCTTTGTTTGTTTAGCTGTTATTGAATTAAAGATACAATACTGTTACAGCTAAATCTTACAGTAATTATTTGTGCGTGTTATAACTGGTCTAGGTGGCTGTTTAGCTTATATGTTAATTTTTTGAAGAAATAGGAAAAGAAGAAACTGTATCTTGAGAGAGGCCTTATTTTGGCCTTGTTGATAATAAATTTACTCTAAATTCCAGTTCAAATTTGTGTGTCCTTTACATCTGTTCTATCACTGATATGTACATATCAGTGATAGAACAGATGTAAAGGACACACAAATTTGAACTGGAATTTAGAGTAAATTTATTATCAACAAGGCCAAAATAAGGCCTCTCTCAAGATACAGTTTCTTCTTTTCCTATTTCTTCAAAAAATTAACATATAAGTTAAACAGCCACCTAGACCAGTTATAACACGCACAAATAATTACTGTAAGATTTAGCTGTAACAGTATTGTATCTTTAATTCAATAACAGCTAAACAAACAAAGGGTATTGTATGTGGGTAATCAGAATCAAGCCACATTTATGAGGTGAATGTCAGGTGATGTCACACAGACTCAACCTGTAAGCACACTTGCCAAAATAAGGCAATCACTAAATCGCCTATACAAAAATAAGGGGAAAAAAATAAAACAATACAAAATAAAATCATTACAGTTTTACAACAGTCAAATATAAGACTCAAAATCAAAAATTTTACACCAAACACCCTAAGATGCGGATCAAATAACAGGTCAATTTAGATCATATATGTTAATAGATATTAAAACCAGAAATTGATACATAATATACAAAGAAAAAAGAAAGAAAAATTATATTGCACCAAGCAAATTCCAGTTCAATTAAGTAAATCCAATCCTTCATCCTAAAATGTATACGTTTTACAGCTGCAAATAAAGCATAACATAGACCCTGTGTACCATTTGGAAGCTAGTATTATAATTATTTCAACAAAATCTGCTATCAAACCCATTGGTATTATTATTAACTGACTGCACTTGAAATAAAAGTGACAAAGACCTCTAGGCACCATTAGTATTACATGCCTTAATAAGTTGTAAAAGATACTCTAATTTAATTCCTGGCTCATATATCTCTACCCATAAGACATAAAGTCTAAAAGTATTTTATGAGATATTAGGACACTCACATAAGCCTAATAACCAACGTATAATTTATTATATTACCAGAGAGTCTGAAGTCTAATATACTAAACCAGACCGGAATAGAGGGTCTGGAAAAAGTCAATTTGACAACTATTATATCAGACATTCCATACGCAAAACCTGAATTACACATTTGACTAGCCTAACCACAAACCCAGCAAGTGCTATATACAGCGCCTAGGTGTGAACGCATTGTGAAGCACCCCAATCCACCCCCAGCGTATGATACAAAATATAAACAAGTACCTATATATATATACAAATAAAGTGGGACCCATTAGAGGTGCCCCCTATAACAGTATAACTAGGTTGCCAATTGACGATTAGCCAATATTTACAATCCAGTTCCTATGTGTTTTTAAAGCACACACATACATATATTGATTTTATAGTTATTGTTCAATAAAAGTTATGTTTTAAGTAAATCCTTTTTGAATAGAAACTTTTTGGTCCTGAATGTGAGTTCATTATTGTCCTTTACTCAAATCAGGGACGGGAGTGCTACTCAAGTGCACTATTTCCAGTCTTGATCCCTTCCTTTGGGCTCTAGACTCAATCCTAAAAGTGCTACAGATACTACCTAGGTATCTCTATAACACAATATTATACATTAGCAAGAGCTCTAGATAACAGCACTATTACCTGTCATGTACTGCTAAAGATACTACCTAGGTATCTCTATAACACACAATATTATACATTAGCAAGAGCACTAGAGAACAGCACTATTACCTGTCATGTAGTGCTACAGATACTACCTAGGTATCTCTATAACACAATATTATACATTAGCAAGAGCTCTAGATAACACACTATTTCCTGTCATGTAGTGCACCAGATGCTTACCTAGGTATCTCTTCAATACAGAATATCATAGGAACAAAGCAAATTTGATAATAGAAGTAAATTGGAAACTTTTTTTAAAATGTTATGCTCTGTCTGAGTCACAAAAGAAAAGTTTTGGGTTTCATATCCCTTTAATGATTCCACAAGAAGCTCACCCCAAACTAAGGAAAGTGATACACAGAGAGCACAAAGCCAATAGATGTCACTGCACAGTCTCATGAAGACATTTTAAAGTGTTTGGGAGCGTTTGTGTGATTCTAGAGAAAAGTGCATTCATTTCTTTCAATGAAGGTGGCACCTGCAAGTCCTGGTAGAAGACTGAATTCTTTAGGGGTCGTTAAACTTCCTTAAAATCAAGGGTCAACTGAACATTTTTTCATCAGAACTTTAAAAAAAAAAAGAAAAAAGAAAACAAATGTATAAATATTTTATTAAAAGTACCATTAATATCATAAAACAAGTCTATATGAACAAATAATACAGTCTTATAAAAAAACCTTATAAAAGACAAATAGAAAGAATAGTAGTATGTATTCAGGGTAAACAAACATTTAATAAAAAAAATGCACAAAATGGCTAAATGACATAAAAATATATATAAATATCAGATTATCGTAAGAGTTTGTATCAGCAAATCTCTCTCAGTTCGGTCGCTTCACCTTCTTGGCGATTGAATTTCCCTGATCGTATCCTGCAGATTCTTTTACATACCGGAGAGGTATAGTGGTCTGTAGCTTGACTTACATTAGCTTAACCTGTCTTGTTCTTCTATGGAAGAACTTTCTCAAGAGCGTACCTATAGATCCTAGCAGCCATAACCCATTTAAAGGGTTACCTCTTCTTCTCCTCCCTAGTGATACAAATGCATACAACTTACAGACTAATACTTCTAATAGCTCCTATATTATATGTATGTACAAATGGCATTTCAAGCAAGACTTTCCATATTGGTATCATTTTCATTGCCTGTATTATTACTCAAATTATAATGCTAATTTTACATTGTACCCAAACTATTGCAATTTAAAATAGTTAAAAATGCTTTACTATTTCACTATCTAACATTAAATAGTATAACAGTGTAACAAGGGTCATATGTGGAATAGATTGGCTAACAGAGGCTGAATACTTTATTTACTATGATATAGAGTCAGATTTATTGGCGCCATATAGCTTAAAAGCAGCTGTTTATCACCCATATGTTAAATTACCCAACAACATTAGCAACCTGATGACATTTTCTAACTTTATTCTAGCATGGCAGAAGTACTGCAGCTTACTGGGTGTAGATTATCACACTTCCCAATATTTACCGATTATAGGGATACCGGATTTTACCCCCGGTTTATACAACGCAGTTTTTAGAGAGTGGAGTGATTTTCGCAATTAACATGACAGAGATATAACAAACCCAAACGTGCAGATATATCTGCTAAATACCATCTACCTCCAAAAAACGTTTTTGCATATTTGCAGGCGAGGAGATACACAGTTATGCCAGTTACATGGTTATGAATGGGGCTTACAGGAAAAAGAAGCAGGGATTCAAAATTATAAAGCAGGGTTGCATTCAATCTCATATTGGTATAAAGTGTTATTTACAAAGTAAGGCCAAAAATACATAAATAAGTGCAAGGATTCTTTTTTTAAATATTCCACTAGCATACAAACTCAGGATATTCTGAAGAGTATTAAACTATCTGAGGAGGCCACATTAATAATTAGCTGGAGAAAAACTCAACTGAAATAAATAAACAACTATTACCAGGGCCGCCATCAAGGGGTGACTCCTGTCATGGGCCCAATGGGCCAGGGGGCTCCATGAGGCAAGAACAACTATTATTTTTTTTAAAAAAAAGCAGAGTGCTATTAAGCATGGAAAATGTTATTACAAGGAGTAAAGCATTAGCATTTGAGAGGATTTCTGAGTGTGCACTAAACCACTATGCACAGTGTGAGACAGACTTGGCACTTACATTTGTACAGTGTGTGCCTGAGTCAGACGGGAAATCACTTTCATTTGCAGAGGAGGTAGGACCTGGTAAATGTTTTTTTATTTTATTGTGGAATTTCGGATTGTAACTTCAGTGTAGTAGTAGTTGTATGGTGTACTTTTCTTCATCTTCCCATTTTGACAGATCATTAAATGTACAATTTTGAATTTACATAAGTATTTTTGTTTGAACATTTACAAATATGATTCTTTAAAAAAATTCTCTTAATTTATGCTATTTTTTTTTATCATGCATGTCACACACTGTTGGTTTAGGGCAGTGATTTTCAACCTTTTTTGGTGCTCTTGGTTGGGGAAAAAATAAAAACATAAGTCAACCTTTCAAAAGTACCTTTCTTCATCTTGCCATCTACCCAGATCATTAATGTACACTTTTAAAATTCACAGAATTCTTTTTGTTTGCACATTTACAAATGTGATCTCTTAATTTCTGCATTTTTTTATCATGCATGTGTCACACTGTTGATTTAGGGGATGCAATGTGCAGACATTTTACCTACTGTGAGTGTTTCTGTGGGTGTTTGTTTATGTCTTAGTGCTTTTGTTTGTGTCTCTAAGAGTGTGTATGTATTTTTTCTATGGGTCTCTCTGTGAGGGTGGGTGTGTATGTCTTTGTGCACTTTCTGTGGATGACTGTGAAGGTGTGTGTGTATGTCTTTGTGCTTTTTATATGGGTGTCTCTGTGAGGGTGTGTGTATGTATGTCTGTGTATTTTCTCTGGATACCTCTGTGAGGGTGGGTGTGTATGTCTTTGTGTGTTTTCTGTGGATGTCTCTGTGAGGGTGTGTGTGTGTGTGTGTGTGTGTGTGTGTATGTATGTCTGTGTTTTCTGAGGATGTCTGTGTTATGAGCTGCTTATTCTATTTTCATTATTTTATATGTTTAACCAAACTTTTCCTTTTCTTTTACTGAACTCTTCTCTGAAACTGCAGATATATTACTTCTGTATTTTCCAGCAATTCACTCCTGACCTAATAAGTGATGTATCTTTAACAACTTGCTTTTAGCCTAAAAAGTATATATCAGTACATCTTAAAGTTATGGCTTCTCCCATACATTGTTTTTTTAAATATCTGAAACTCAAGGTAAAATCCAAGGCTTCTCTCTACAGTATCAACTTCTCAATCCAATTAGCCAGCTAGCCTCTGGTCACATTCCAAGAAAACATATCTCCCAAATTTTAACATAGAGGACCTGTTTTTTTTCTTCCTTTCCTAGTAACCACTAATCATGTGAGATTTATTGGCCAATCATTATCAGCCAATTAGCTCTCTGCTTTGTAAGTTACTGTAATAGTATAAAAATGCATGTATATGAAAATGTGTTAGTCTTGCGTTGCTGTTTTTTGTTCTGGGACACTGTTGCAACAGTGTAATAAAGATTACCTCTCCTGAGGTGAGCCCTTGTTTGATAAATATCTGGTCTGGACCTCTTTATTACTGCACCTGAGACGAGCTCACTCACGACAGTAACTTGGCGACTCTGGTGGGACATACTTCAGGTCGACCTTTCCGTGCCTCCCTGGCTGGGAACCAACATCTGCGCGCACCCATCTGATTCAGGTCTATAGCTTACCTGTGGGAGGTTTTGTCTTGTTGGCCAGGGAGTCCCGGGGGGCGATAAGGGAGTACGTCCTGAGGAACAGACCACAAACAACGGACACAATCTACCCCTTGGACCAGTCTGTGAGTGTCTTTTTGTCTTTTGTGTTCATGTACGTGTAATATATGTTGTGGGTCTTTTACCCTGTTTTTGTTTTATATACTGGATCACTATTAAATTCAGTGGGACATCTGTCTTGCAGTTAAACACCATTAGGGTGCCAGCCCACTATAAAATAAAGTTTCAGGTGGTAGGGATTTTACAGAGGCATTAATTGTGATCCAAGACATATTGTGATTTGAGACTATAGTGCTAATCTCTCCCGCTAAGCAGGGACGTTGAGGTAGTGTCCGTCCGGTAACTGCAGGGACTTGATTGACTATAGTGCTAATCTCTCCCGCTAGGCAGGGACGTTGAGGAAGTGTCCGTCCGGTAACTGCAGGGACTTGATTAGGGATTAAGGTGAGGTGTGGATTTTGAGGAGTTAAAGTGCCCCTGTTTTTGGTCTAATTTTTGTAGACTGGGCACTTTGTCATCAAAATTTACATTCACTTTAAGGAACAGGGATATAATAATGGGATCCCGGTTGTCTAAAGTAGACAAAGACTCTCCCCTTGTTAAAGTATATGCAAATTAGGGAAAACTCAGTACTGCTGGGTTATAAAAAAAAATAGAATTTATACTTTGTGCACAGAGCTCTGAGTTTCCTATACTCTCAGCCTTGATCCTGAATTAAGGTGGCCGAGATTTGGGTCCTTTGAGCTCCCTAAATTAATTGCCCTCCGCAATCTTCTGGTTGATATATGCCCTGACCAGATGGACTACTATTATCTGTTTGAGAATAGTAGGGTTGCGGACGTCAAAACCCAAATGAAAATGTGTTTTCTGTATTACTAAAAGTTTCATGTATGTTAACATTGCTTTAGAATAAATGCTGGGAGTGAAATATTTGAGGTATGCGAGTTGATAAGAATTTTTGTGTACAATCGCTGCAAAAGAAAGCTGGCCTTGATGTTTGATGCAGGCTGGAGCTGTGTGTGTTTATCAGGGATTCTTAGCTAAGAAATTTGATGACGTAATGATTTGCTTGTAATTGCCGTAACTTGGTCTTAAAGTCATATGTATGTTCTTAATTTTGTGCGCCAATAATAGAATTTTTTTTAGTTTTAAGTGATATTTGTTTTATGTATGGGCTGATAAGAGATTTAATGTGTTTCCATCTGTTTGAGGCATATAAAATATATCTGCAAGTGAAGTAGCTAAGGACTTTGAAAGTGCGATGGTGTGTGTCATTTTTGTCACGCTCTAGTAAATATGAGAGTTTTTCTTGTATATGATTAATGGGTTAAGTATGTTTGTGGAAAAGATAATAAGGTAAAAAAACTTGTCTTGTTTGCCATTGGAGTTCTGCTTCTTTGCTGTATTATGGACTGTGTGTCATTAGATGTATGTATTTGGGTCTGTTTCTTTTGCAATAAATATTTAAGTATATGCAGGTTGTGATGCAGTTGGGAGGTGGAGTTTTGATGGTAAATAAGACAATAAGGTTGAATATGTAATATGATAAATGGTCAGCCCTTATGGGGACAGTACACTGTAAAATTGTTTTTATATTAATGTATTTTCAATGACTTGTTATACAAGCTGCATAGTATAAAAAATAATCGGCAGCTAACAATATAAATTTAAATATCACTCCCCACACTTTACATTTAAAGGGACACTCAGGTTTTATAAAATGTTCATGATTCAGATACAGCATGCAATTTTAAACAACTTTCCAATTTACTTCCATTAAAAATAATGTGCACAGTCTTTTATATTTACATTTTTTTTTTGAGTCACCAGCTCCTACTGAGCATGTGCAAGAACTCAGACTATACGTATATGCATAACTTAGAAATGTGTTAGAAAAGAATCTACTACTCATTTGAAATTCAGACTAAATGCTATTGTATTGTCTTGTTATCTTGCATTTGTTGATTATGCAAATCTGCTGTGTTTACTGGTCCTGTCTCTGGGAGCATAATAAGTTGCAAACTGAGAGATATCACTGACCTGAATGTATTCAAGCTCTAAAAAAAACTGCTCACTGCTCAACACAGAGTCAGGGGGTGGAGCAAGTGCTATGCACAGAAGTCAGGGAAAGAAAAAAAATATTTAAAGGGGTATAGACAAACTGATATAAAATCTGAGATTTCAAAAAATATTTACAGAGAAAGAAAATGAAGTTTATTGTATGCTCAGCACTAGTATATTTAACTATGTCAAGCAGTTTCAATTAAAAATTATTCTTAATTTGGGTAAACTGTCCCTTTAACTATCCTGCACCCCTGTGAGTGTGGTTTCTTATTACTGGCTTGTTTATTTAGGCTGATTGATAGATGAGACTCCAGTATAAAACTTTTACTATAGGTGGGTATACCACAGACTAAATCAGCTATTTCAAATGCCAAAATAGAGGAAAGGAGCTTGTACAGGGACATTCTTTACACATTTATGTGCCACACGCAGTATACCTCTTACTCAGTCAGACAAATACACAACATTTTTTTTAAACCAACGTCTCACTAGGTATGAGACATTGCTTCTTGTACCTTCTAATATCACTATCATCCACTGTACCTCTCTCAACCCAGCAACTTTGTTACCTCTGCCTGATGATAGTACCCCACACTATGACTGTTTATCTGTATCTCTCTTTTCCTCCAAACTAAGGGATGGCCTCTCTGATGTGCCTCTACCTAACCTGGATTGGACACTGTTCTGTGATGGAAGTTTGAGGATGGTGAATGTTTCTGCTGTAGTCATGACAGATTCTGTTATAGAGGCCGAGCCCCTCCCATCTCACTACAGTGCCCAAGCGGCTGAGCTACATGCACTCACACTTGCTTGTCAGCTCTCAAAGGACAGGTCAGTAAACATTTACACTGATAGTAAATATGCTTTAGGGATTGTATATGCCACTGGTCAATTATGGAAATTAAGGGGTTTTCTAACTTCTGCTGGTACCCAAATTGTCAATGCACCACAAGCTTCTGCATTCCTTGACTCAATCCATTTACCCACTTCCATCTCTGTCATGCATTGCAAAGCACACACCCACTCACAGGAACCCATTTCACTTTGTAATAGTTATGCTGATCAAATTGCTTAGCATGCAGCTTCTCTGCCATTTACACTACATTGTCTCTCTTTACACTTCTCTTCCTGAACAAACTGTTCACCTCTGGATTATTCTTGGTGTTACCTGTGACTTTTGGTATCTGGTCCACTCCAGATGGATGCCCTGCTCTACCTCAACCACACCTCTCTCTTATGCTATCCTTTCTGCATAACAAAACACACTGAGGTACCACACAACTTTGCCCCCCCCCCCCTCCCCATCAAGCTGCAAAATGGGTTGTATTGAATTGTGAGACATGCTCAATTCAATCCAAGGGGGGAACCTAAAGGCCCACCAGGCGGATGCCCATGGGCATTTGAAACTTTTGAATGTTTACAAATTGACTTTTCTGACATACCTCCCTGTAGGGGTTTCAAACATTTACTTGTGATAGTGGACCAACTTACTGGATGGGTCGAGGCCTTTCCTACAAGAAATGTGAAAGTCCAAGAAGTTGGCAAGTGAATGCTAAAAGAACTCAAACCCAGGTTTGGCCTCCCCAGAGTAATTGAATCTAACAGAGGAACACATTTTACAAGTAATATTATTCAGCAACTGACATTAGCCTTAGGCTTTACTTGGCATCTCCATACCCCTTGTCATCCAGAAAAGCTCGGGCCAAGTGGAAAGAAAGAACCAGACCCTAAAACAGACTATTGCAAAAATTTGTTCTCAAGTAAGCCTTAAATGGGTAGATGCTTTGCCCTAGCACTGTTTGGGACTCACACAAACCATAGGGGGACCCTGAAGCTCTCACCATATGAACTATTGTTTGGTAGGCCACCTCCTTTGTATAGTGCCAACACCTTACACCTGCCTGACCTTGCAGTAGGTGATGTATAACTAACTGCTTATCTTTTGCAACTGCAGACATTCTCTCCACAGACATGTCTCTCTCTCTCAGTCTTTGCCATTGGACATGACTGCACATCCCTTCCAGTCAGGTGACTTCATTTTAGTCCAGACCTATCAAAAAAAGCCACTGCAGCCTCTCTGGAAAGTTCCCTTCCTGGTTTTGCTGACTACTCCAACAGCTATCAAAGTTGCTGAGGTCGACTCTTGGATCCACTACTCCAGGTGTAAAAGATACAGCCCAGACAAAGAAGCAGCCTGCAACAAGCCAAAGAAAGAAGAAGCTGGGGCAACCAAGGCCTCTGAAGAAGGGGTAACCAAGACCCCTGACGACGATTGGTTAATTCAGACCCTTCTGGGTTTGAAACTCAGACTAACCAGAAATAGTGAAATCTCACTAGCTGAATGAGTGAAACTGAAAGATCTGTCTTTCTCTTATTTTCATTGTCTCACTCCTCTGTTGATATCTTGAGTAACATCCCTCAATATGTCTCCTTTGTTTTGTGTCACACTTTTGACCATGCTCTCTTACTCTATTTCCCAATATGTGTCTTCTGGTCAGTGTGTTTGTCCTAACCCCTTTACTAAATACTCTTGTTCTGGTAACCTTGTATCTGTGGTAGTTTTTCCTCCTACTACTAGCTGCACTCAACAAGTAATTATACTCAAAGTTCGTATTTAAAGGTCCTAAGGGGTTTGTTATCCAGTCTATTTGCATAGCCCCACTAGTGAATGTGGTTTGAAAATTATGAAGTGGGTAGCTGAGAAATGAAAGTCACCCCTTCTTGCTTGACGTTCCCCTGTAACTACAATTGCCACAACCCCTATTTACCCCCACAATTCTTTCCCCCATAATGATAATTTACCTAATGCCCAATTGTCCACAGAGAACTATTCTTTAGGTGAATGGGGACTAAACTCACACGTTGTCCTACTCCAAACTATAGCCAATCACACAGAGGGCAATTGTTATATTTGTGCTCGCATTCCCACTCATCATAAGAGGGGTATTCCTCTTATGGGTATTAATGTTGATTTGTTTACCTTTGATTTGTCTACTTTTATTCCTCCAGGTACACCATTGTTCAACCCATCAGGTAATTTTATCTCTTTGGGAGGCACCTCATATGGTACTATCTGCAGGGAAATTGGCCAAGGTGCGGTTGGGTGCCTCCCTATGTGAGTATGTAATCTCCAGTAATGGCACTCATTTCCAGCTGGTAAATTTCTCTGGAATGATCCTGACTGTGAATCATAATCTCACTGCATTTTTTTTGTTTCCTCCAGGGCCCCAATTGTACTTTTGTTTCCCCATCCCTTGTACAATCTTTCCTCAGCAGACCACCCCCTGGGTTGTATTTATATGTGGACAGACAGCGGTGTCAGTCCTCCCTGGTAACTCTACAGCCATCTGCTTCCTGGGTGTGGTAACCCCAGCCATCCGTGTTGTCCCCACGCTGCCCTTGGGCCCAATTCGCAATAAACGTGAATCTGAAAGCTTGCTGCCCCCCTTGTCCAACAGTATGCTGGAGATTCAACTGGTCGAGCTATCCTCCCGGCCGTTGGTGTCTACCTGAATCATCAGGACATCATCATGTTATCTGTGACACTACAGACCTTCATGAATGAGAGTGCAGGAGTTGTTCAGAGTGTGGCCCAAGAGTTGAAGCAGCTTAGACAACTAGCATTGCAGAATAGGATGGCCCTTGATTACCTCCTGGCTTCCCAAGGAGGGGAGAGGAGGGGGGGTGTAGTCTTGTGAGAAAAGAATGTTGTACCTATGTTACTGATCAATCACTTAATTTGAGTCACCATCTCACAGTTATTAGGTCCCTATCCCAGGATGTCCAAGATGTGATTGATGACAAATTTGGCCTTGGAGGTATTTTTGACCATCTATTTGATTGGCTACCTAATTTGGGATGGTTACACTACCTTTTTCTGTATGGCATTGTTATTATAGTATGCCTTATCCTGTTGTGTTGATGTATACAATGTGTACCTGGTTTAATTTCTACATGCAAGAGTGTTTTCTCTGTGTCCCATTCTTCTCCCAAGTACTTGTTTCCCTCTATCCGTTTTGAATCTCCCCACCATGTTGAGATCTCTCTTGACCCTGATTTCTTCTGAGTTCACCTACTTCTCTCCTACTCTATGTCTCTTTTGACCTCTTGATCTTACAATGTTATTATCTACCCACCAGCTGTGCCCTAAAATTCCCTGTCTTATCCCTATGCAGGATGCACTACGTCCCTAGGATCGTCTAGAACTTTCCTACATTGGGAAACTGGCCACGGAGAGACCATGGACCATCATCTACCTTGATGGCCACCCCGGTCGTAGCCTGTATACCCATAACCCACTCCTTTTTCCCTCCCTGGTGGTTTCTATTTCTTCATTGTCTTTCTGTATTGTTTTATTTTGCTTTCATATTGCATTACCTTATACTTACACTCTCTATATTTCCTTCACAGGTGCAGAATTCCTTCACCTCCCAAACATGCCATGATACTGCCTGACAACCCACTATTCGCCATCAACTCTGCAAGAATGATGGGGATTGTTAATTGTTGTTAATAAATATGGGAGGGGATGTTTCTGCACTGTCATGCCACACACACATTTACAGCATAGGAATGTTTAGGTAGTTGTCTACTCCACCCGATGGCGACTAGCGTCCGGTAATAGCGGAATTGCCTACTACCTAATAACTTCACTCCTACCTTGTTTTTGCTTACCCTCTTGTAGTCCTGTGAACCATCTTGGACGCGAGCAACCATGTACTAATAGCATTGTGATTGTAATTGTCAAACCGCCATGAGTCACATTAAGTTTTTGTGATCGCAGCACTTTGACGTTTGCGATCAAAGGGGGGAATGTTATGAGCTGCTTATTCTATTTTCATTATTTTATATGTTTAACCAAACTTTTCCTTTTCTTTTACTGAACTCTTCTCTGAAACTGCAGATATATTACTTCTGTATTTTCCAGCAATTCACTCCTGACCTAATAAGTGATGTATCTTTAACAACTTGCTTTTAGCCTAAAAAGTATATATCAGTACATCTTAAAGTTATGGCTTCTCCCATACATTGTTTTTTTAAATATCTGAAACTCAAGGTAAAATCCAAGGCTTCTCTCTACAGTATCAACTTCTCAATCCAATTAGCCAGCTAGCCTCTGGTCACATTCCAAGAAAACATATCTCCCAAATTTTAACATAGAGGACCTGTTTTTTTTCTTCCTTTCCTAGTAACCACTAATCATGTGAGATTTATTGGCCAATCATTATCAGCCAATTAGCTCTCTGCTTTGTAAGTTACTGTAATAGTATAAAAATGCATGTATATGAAAATGTGTTAGTCTTGCGTTGCTGTTTTTTGTTCTGGGACACTGTTGCAACAGTGTAATAAAGATTACCTCTCCTGAGGTGAGCCCTTGTTTGATAAATATCTGGTCTGGACCTCTTTATTACTGCACCTGAGACGAGCTCACTCACGACAGGGTGTGTGCATATGTCTGTGTTTTCTGTGAATGTCTCTGTGAGGGTGTGTGTATGTCTGTGCATTTTCTGTGGGTGTCTGTGAGAGTGTGTGTATGTCTGTGTGTTTTCTGTGGATGTCTCAGTGAGGGTGTGTGTGTGTATGTATGTCTTTGTGTATTTTATGAAGTTGTCTCTGTGTGTGTGTGTGTATGTCTTTGTGTGTTTTCTGTGGGTGAATGTATGTCTGTTTCTTTTCTGAGGCTGTCTCTGTCTGTGTTTTCTTTGTGTGTATGTGCAAATTTGTGTTTGAGTTTGTGTGTGTCCATTGTCTGTTCCTTTTTAGGACATTTTGACCTTACTACTGATTATTCACAGCTTTCCACAGACTTCAAGACTGAGACCTTTCCGGAAGTCACCAATCCACCATTTAACCTTTAAATTATTGTTTAGGCAGTTCAAGGCTCTTCCTGTCACCCACTACATGCTGTTGTCATCATTTAGTTGGCATCTTCCTTGACAAAAAAGATAATCAGAACTTCATATTTTGTTTTGTAAATCTCCCTTTTTGACAAAACTGTAGTCTACCTCATTACTTGTCAGGTCAATGAAAACAAGTGCTGAGTGTCTGTTTGGGTGTCTTTGTCTGAGTGTGTTTGTGTGTTTCCTTGCGTGTCTGCTAGAGTGTCTATATGTGAATCCTTATGTGTGAGTGTGTGTTTCAGTGTATGAGTGTGTCTGTGTATTTCTTTGCGTGTCTGCTAGAGTGTCTATAGGTGAATCCTTATGTGTGAGTGTGTGTTTCAGTGTAAGAGTGCGTTTGTGTGTTTCTTTGCGTGTCTGCTAGAGTGTCTATAGGTTAATCCTTATGTGTGAGTGTGTGTTTCAGTGTATGAGTGTGTCTGTGTGTTTCTTTGTGTGTCTGCTAGTGTCTATATGTGAATCCTTATGTGTGAGTGTGTGTTTCAGTGTATGAGTGTCTGTGTTTCTTTGTGTGTCTGCTAGTGTCTACATGTGAATCCTTATGTGTGTCTGTGTGTTTAAGTGTATGAGATTGTTTGTGTGTTTCTTTGCGTGTCTGCTAGAGTGTCTATATGTGAATCCTTAAGTGTGAGTGTGTGTTTCAGTGTATGAGTGTGTCTGTGTGTTTCCTTGCATGTCTGCTAGAGTGTCTATAAGTGAATCCTTATGTGTGAGTGTGTGTTTCAGTGTATGAGTGTGTCTGTGTGTTTCTTTGCGTGTCTGCTAGAGTATCTATATGTGAATCCTTATGCGTGAGTGCGTGTTTCAGTGTATGAGTGTATCTGTGTGTTTCTTTGTGTGTCTGCTAGAGTATCTATATGTGAATCCTTATGTGTGAGTGTGTGTTTCAGTGTTTAGTAGTGTGTGTGTGTTTCTTTGCGTGTCTGCTAGTGTCTATATGTGAATCCTTATATGCGAGTGTGTGCTTCAGTGTATGAGTGTGTCTGTGTTTCTTTGAATGTCTGCTAGAGTGTCTATATGTGAATACTTATGTGAGTGTGTGTTTCAGTGTATTTGTGTGTTTCTTTGCGTGTCTGCTAGAGTATCTATATGTGAATCCCTATGTGCGAGTGTGTGTTTCAGTGTATGAGTGTGTCTGTGTGTTTCTTTGCGTGTCTGCTTGAGTATCTATATGTGAATCCTTATGTGCGAGTGTGTGTTTCAGTGTATGAGTGTGTCTGTGTGTTTCTTTGCGTGTCTGCTAGTATCTATATGTGAATCCTTATGTGTGAGTGTGTGTTTCAGTGTTTAGTAGTGTGTGTGTGTTTCTTTGCGTGTCTGCTAGTGTCTATATGTGAATCCTTATATGCGAGTGTGTGCTTCAGTGTATGAGTGTGTCTGTGTTTCTTTGAATGTATGCTAGAGTGTCTATATGTGAATACTTATGTGAGTGTGTGTTTCAGTGTATTTGTGTGTTTCTTTGCGTGTCTGCTAGAGTATCTATATGTGAATCCCTATGTGCGAGTGTGTGTTTCAGTGTATGAGTGTGTCTGTGTGTTTCTTTGCATGTCTGCTTGAGTATCTATATGTGAATCCTTATGTGCGAGTGTGTGTTTCAGTGTATGAGTGTGTCTGTGTGTTTCTTTGCGTGTCTGCTAGTGTCTATATGTGAATCCTTATGTGTGAGTGTGTGCTTCAGTGTATGAGTGTGTCTGTGTGTTTCTTTGAATGTCTGCTAGAGTGTCAATATGTGAATACTTATGTGAGTGTGTGTTTCAGTGTATGAGTGTGTCTGTGTGTTTCTTTGCGTGTCTGCTAGAGTATCTATATGTGAATCCTTATGTGTGAGTGTGTGTTTCAGTGTATGAGTGTGTGTGTTTCTTTGCGTGTCTGCTAGAGTATCTATATGTGAATCCTTATGTGTGAGTGTGTTTCAGTGTTTAGTAGTGTGTGTGTGCTAGTGTCTATATGTGAATCCTTATATGCGAGTGTGTGCTTCAGTGTATGAGTGTGTCTGTGTTTCTTTGAATGTCTGCTAGAGTGTCTATATGTGAATACTTATGTGAGTGTGTGTTTCAGTGTATTTGTGTGTTTCTTTGCGTGTCTGCTAGAGTATCTATATGTGAATCCCTATGTGCGAGTGTGTGTTTCAGTGTATGAGTGTGTCTGTGTGTTTCTTTGCGTGTCTGCTTGAGTATCTATATGTGAATCATTATGTGCGAGTGTGTGTTTCAGTGTATGAGTGTGTCTGTGTGTTTCTTTGCGTGTCTGCTAGTATCTATATGTGAATCCTTATGTGTGAGTGTGTGTTTCAGTGTATGAATCTGTGTGTTTCTTTGCGTGTCTGCTAGAGTATCTATATGTGAATCCTTATGTGTGAGTGTGTGTTTCAGTGTTTAGTAGTGTGTGTGTGTTTCTTTGCGTGTCTGCTAGTGTCTATATGTGAATCCTTATATGCGAGTGTGTGCTTCAGTGTATGAGTGTGTCTGTGTTTCTTTGAATGTCTGCTAGAGTGTCTATATGTGAATACTTATGTGAGTGTGTGTTTCAGTGTATTTGTGTGTTTCTTTGCGTGTCTGCTAGAGTATCTATATGTGAATCCCTATGTGCGAGTGTGTTTCAGTGTATGAGTGTGTCTGTGTGTTTCTTTGCGTGTCTGCTTGAGTATCTATATGTGAATCCTTATGTGCGAGTGTGTGTTTCTGTGTATGAGTGTGTCTGTGTGTTTCTTTGCGTGTCTGCTAGTATCTATATGTGAATCCTTATGTGTGAGTGTGTGTTTCAGTGTTTAGTAGTGTGTGTGTGTTTCTTTGCGTGTCTGCTAGTGTCTATATGTGAATCCTTATATGCGAGTGTGTGCTTCAGTGTATGAGTGTGTCTGTGTTTCTTTGAATGTCTGCTAGAGTGTCTATATGTGAATACTTATGTGAGTGTGTGTTTCAGTGTATTTGTGTGTTTCTTTGCGTGTCTGCTAGAGTATCTATATGTGAATCCCTATGTGCGAGTGTGTGTTTCAGTGTATGAGTGTGTCTGTGTGTTTCTTTGCGTGTCTGCTTGAGTATCTATATGTGAATCCTTATGTGCGAGTGTGTGTTTCAGTGTATGAGTGTGTCTGTGTGTTTCTTTGCGTGTCTGCTAGTGTCTATATGTGAATCCTTATGTGTGAGTATGTGCTTCAGTGTATGAGTGTGTCTGTGTGTTTCTTTGAATGTCTGCTAGAGTGTCAATATGTGAATACTTATGTGAGTGTGTGTTTCAGTGTATGAGTGTGTCTGTGTGTTTCTTTGCGTGTCTGCTAGAGTATCTATATGTGAATCCTTATGTGTGAGTGTGTGTTTCAGTGTATGAGTGTGTGTGTTTCTTTGCGTGTCTGCTAGAGTATCTATATGTGAATCCTTATGTGTGAGTGTGTGTTTCAGTGTATGAATGTGTCTGTGTGTTACTGCCTTTACAACATTTACAAGTTTGACTACACAAGAATAAAGTGCATATCCGTTTTAGTCACTTGGTCAAAAATTACAGATGTCAAAGGGGGAGACCTGATCAATGGTTAAGTAACGGGCCCCAAAATTTCTAGTGGCGGCCCTGACTATTACATTACGCCTGACAGAATTAATACAAACAAACAGGAGAAGAACAGCACTAAAGGAGTGGAGTGAGCGTGTAGACAGGTTAACTGCCCTTTCACCAAGTAGTAATCCAAAACAAAGAGGGTGTCCACAGCTCTCCAATGATAAAAATAATCTTTATTAGGACATAAGGTAGCGACGTTTCGAGGTTAACATGCATGATTAAGAGGTGTTAACCTCGAAACGTCGCTACCTTATATGTCCTAATAAAGATTATTTTTATCATTGGAGAGCTGTGGACACCCTCTTTTTTTTGTGAGAGAATTAATAAGTGGACACAAAGCTTGTGGACATGTCCCAAAATCAGACAATTTTGGGGGAACATTAATTTCTGGCTGAACAAATTTCTCCAGAATAAAATTGATTTAACGCCCTTTCATAACTTTTTCTTATATATATATACACCGGAGATCAACAATTGATAAAAATGGCCTGCTGCCCCTGGCTTAGTTGAAATTATCAATATTATGAGGCCTAGTTATCAACGTGTCAACTTAACTGCCTTCGCCGGCCCAATACGCCCGCCTAAGCTCGCCTACCATCGCCGCCGCGGACCAGCAAAATTTCGCCTAAGTTATCAATAAATCTGTCAAAAAGCCGTGCACCAAGTACGAGGCGATGAGCAGCGGACTGTGAGAGTTATCACTCATCCGATCTCGCTGCTCTTCGGCTTTTTGACAGCTTTATTGCTAGCCTGTCACTAAGCACCCACACTAAACTACACTGTTCTACCCCCTATACCGGCGCCCCCGGAGCCCCCCCCCAACTAAATAAAGTTATTAACCCCTAAACCGCCGCTCCTAGACCCCGCCGCAACTCTTATAAATGTATTAAACCCTAAACGGCCGCTCCCGGACACCGCCGCCATCTACATTATACCTAGTAACCCCTATCCTGCCCCCCCTATACCGCCGCCCTCTATGATAAAGTTATTAACCCCTATCCTGTCGATCCCGGACCTCGCCGCAACTAAATAAATAGTTTAACCCATAAACCGCCGCTCCCAGACCCCGCCGCAACCTATATTAAACTTATTAACCCCTAATCTGCCCCCCTACACCTATAATACATTTATTAACCCCTATCCTGCCCCCCCTACACCATCGCCACCTATAATAAATTCATTAACCCCTATCCTGCCCCCCTCTACACCACCGCCACTGTAATAAAATTCTTAACCCCTAAACCTAAGTCTAACCCTAATCCTAACACCCCCCAACTTAAATATTAATTAAATAAATCTAAATAATATTTCTATTATTAACTAAATTAATCCTATTTAAAACTAAATACTTACCTTTAAAATAAACCCTAATATGATTTATATTTATTTTACAGGCAAATTTCAATTTATTTTAACTAGGTACAATAGATATTAAATAGTAATTATTTTACAGGTAACTTGGTATTTATTTTAGCTAGTTAGAATAGTTATTAAATAGTTATTAACTATTTAATAACTACCTAGCTAAAAGAAATACAAAATTACCTGTAAAATAAATCCTAACCCAAATTACAATTAAACCTAACACTACACTATCATTACATTAATTAAATAAATTAACTACAAATAACTACAATTAAATACAATTACATAAACTAACTAAAGTACAAAAAATAAAAAAGCTAAGTTACAAAAAATAAAAAAATAAGTTAAACATTTAAAAAATATTACAACAATTTTAAGATAATTACACCTAATCTAAGCCCCCTAATAAAATAACAAAGCCGCCCAAAATAAAAAAAAATCCCTACCCTATTCTAAATTAAAAAAGTTCAAAGCTCTTTTACCTTACCAGCCCTTAAAATGGCCTTTTGCTGGGCATGCCCCAAAGAATTAAGCTCTTTTGCCTGTAAAAGAAAAATACAACCCCCCCAACATTAAAACCCACCACCCACATACCCCTAATCTAACCCAAACCCCCCTTAAATAAACCTAACACTACCCCCCTGAAGATCATCCTACCTTGAGTTGTCTTCAGCCAGCCGACCCACCGATGGAACCAAAGAGGAGATCCGGAGCGGCAGAAGTGATCCTCCAAGGGGCTCTGAAGAAGTTTTCCATCCGATGAAGTCATCATCCAGGCGGCGCTGAAGAAGTCTTCCATGCGGGCAATGTCATCTTCCAAGCAGCGCTGAAGAAGTCTTCCATCCGGGCGATGTCATCTTCCAAGCGGGGTCTTCAATCTTCTTTCTTCAGGATCCATCTTCATCCCGCGGACGCGGAACATCCTTCTTCCCCGACGGACTTCATCAGATGGAAGACTTCTTCAGCGCCCCTTGGAGGATCACTTCTACCGCTTCGGATCTCCTCTTTGGTTCCATCGGTGGCTCGGCTGAGTGAAGACGACTCAAGGTAGGATGATCTACAGGGGGGTAGCGTTAGGTTTATTTAAGGAGGGTTTGGGTTAGATTAGGGGTGTGTGGGTGGTGGGTTTTAATGTTGGGGGGGTTGTATTTTTCTTTTACAGCCAAAAGAGCTTAATTCTTTGGGGCATGCCCAGCAAAAGGCCATTTTAAGGGCTGGTAAGGTAAAAGAGCTTTGAACTTTTTTAATTTAGAATAGGGTAGGGAATTTTTTTATTTTGGGGGGCTTTGTTATTTTATTAGGGGGCTTAGATTAGGTGTAATTAGCTTAAAATTGTTGTAATATTTTTTAAATGTTTGTAACTTATTTTTTTTATTTTTTGTACTTTAGTTAGTTTATGTAATTGTATTTAATTGTAGTTATTTGTAGTTAATTTATTTAATTAATTTAATGATAGTGTAGTGTTAGGTTTAATTGTAACTTAGGTTAGGATTTATTTTACAGGTAATTTTGTATTTCTTTTAGCTAGGTAGTTATTAAATAGTTAATAACTATTTAATAACTATTCTAACTAGCTAAAATAAATACAAAGTTACCTGTAAAATAAATATAAATCCTAAAATAGCTACAATGTAATTATTAATTACATTGTAGCTATATTAGGGTTTATTTTACAGGTATTTAATTTTAAATAGAAATAATTTATTAAAGTATAGTGTAGTGTTAGGTGTAATTGTAACTTAGGTTAGGATTTATGTTACAGGTAATTTTCTCTTTATTTTAGCTAGGTAGCTATTGTACCTAGTTAAAATAAATTGAAATTTGCCTGTAAAATAAATATAAATCCTAAGATAGCTACAATATAATTATTATTTATATTGTAGCTATATTAGGGTTTATTTTAAAGGTAAGTATTTCGTTTTAAATAGGATTAATTTAGTTAATAATAGAAATATTATTTAGATTTATTTAATTAATATTTAAGTTGGGGGGTGTTAGGGTTAGGGTTAGACTTAGGTTTAGGGGTTAATAATTTTATTACAGTAGTGGCGGTGTAGGGGGGGCAGGATAGGGGTTAATAGGTATCATGTAGGTGGCGGCGGGGTCTGGGAGCGGCGGTTTAGGGGTTAATACATATATTATAGTTGCGGCGGGATCAGGGAGCGGCGGTTTAGGGGTTAACATGTTTATTATAGTGGCGGTGGGCTCTGGGAGCAGCGGTTTAGGGGGTAATACATTTATTTAGTTGCGGCGGTGTAGGGGGGCAGATTAGGGGTGTTTAGACTCGGGGTACATGTTAGGGTGTAAGGTGTAGACAGCTCCCATAGAAATCAATGGGATGTCTGGCAGCAGCGAACCTGAACTTTCGCTATGGTCAGACTCCCATTGATTCCTATGGGATCTGCCGCCTCCAGGGCGGCGGATTGAAAACCAGGTACGCTGGGCCGGAAAAGTGCCGAGCGTACCTGGTAGTCATTTGATAACTAGCAAAAGTAGTCAGATTGTGCCGCACTTGTGTGCGGAACATCTGGAGTGACGTAAGAATCGATCTGTGTCGGACTGAGTCCGGCGGATCGAAGCTTACGTCACAAAATTCTACTTTTGCCGGTCTCTAGCCTTTGATAACTAAGGCGAATCAGCCTCGCCACAAATGCGCTGCGGAATTCCAGCGTATTTGAGGTTGACGGCTTGATAACTACCCCCCTATGACTCTTCAAATGACGATCAAGTTAAAAGATAATAAACTTCTCTAAAAAAATCTTAGATTGTACTTTACAAAATGGTTAAGAGTAATACTAGCATGGCCTTTAACAAGACAGATCTAATTTATATCGTCTGCTTTGTTTATATCATTGATCATGGAAGATTTTCTCCTCCAGCAATGGATGCTGACGTAACATCGCTTAACCGTGATTAGATAATGATTAATACAGGCTGATCTTGAGGAACTGGGTTTGTCTCTCTTTTTTTCCAAAAAATTATCCAATTCATGGTAATAATGTATCGTCATTTGTATAATGATAAGCAATGTTAAGTTTTTGTTCAATCAAGATTGTATTGTGAGCCTTTTGGAGATTTTTTTAATAGTGTGATTTTTTTGACTGTCTTTGTCAAATTTATACAAAAGATTCTGTTCTGTACTTTTTTTTTATTTAATGTTGTGTCATTGAATTATACCTAGACTTGGATTATAAATAAATTACTTAACTATTCTATAAAGGATATTTATGTACAGTTCTTATAAAAAAGCAACGTAAAAAATAAAATCCATATGAAAATCTATTTTTAAAAAAAAGAGAACAGCACTAAACACCAAAAGCGGAACCCTTACAAACTCCTGATTGTTGCATCTTTTACATTAAAACTATGATTGCCAGCTGTCCTTTGTAAAAATACTAAATCAAAAGTAGAGGCTTTTGGGGGGCATTCTGTGACCCCCATATATCATTGTCACAATGTAAATGCCAGCAAGAATGGTTAGGGACGGTCACACAATGCCCCCAAAAGCCTCTACTTTTGATACAACCATGCGTATTTTTCACCTTTGGTGAAAATAACATTCAAATCAATCATTGAAATTTACAGAAGTGCTTTGACCCCCTTGACCTCACTTATTTCTGGTCCATATTTGTAATGCAGTGAGGAGGTCTTTAACATTTAGCAAGGCTTTAAAAAGTGCACATTTAAGTGTCTAGTATTTTTGTGGAGATTACTGTACTGCCTGGTTAAATACTGGTCACCTGATTAGAATGGCACAATTAGAGCATAATATATCAGATTTGGTGGATATCCTGCATTTGACATACTAGATCCAATAATCCAATATGAATTTATATAGTGTGCTTTAGGGTGGAACAGAGTGGGTGGAGTTATGTAAACTATAGTTCCACAAGGTCAATACTCCAGTAACCTTGGTACTTGTTTGGTTACAAAGTGTCCCTGTTTTTTTTTGTTTTCTTTAATGTTGACATCTGCCAGCCCTTACAAAACATAGTGACACTGACAGTACTATAATCTCAGAGCACTACAAAAATAAAATAAAATTAATTCTATTATTTGACATCTCATCTGAAAGTCAAAAAGGCTATGAGTGACAGTTTCCTCATTATCCAGAGCTAAGCAATCAGATTTTTATAAAGTAAAAATGCATCTTGATTTTCAGTTCTAAAGACTTAAGGGTATAGGAAAGTCAAAATTAATTTTGAATGATTCAGATAGAGGATGTTATTTTAAGACACTTTTAGAGTCATTTCTATTTTCAAATGTGCTTCGTTCTCTTGGTATCTCTTGTTGAAAAAGAATACGCCCATATCCTACACTAGTGGGAGCTAGCTGCTGATTGGTGCCTGCACACATTTGTCTCTTGTGATTGGCTATCTAGATGTGTTCAGCTAGCCGCCAGTAGTGCAATGCTGTTTCTTCAGCAAAGGATAACAAGAGAATGAAGCAATTTTGATAATAGAAGTAAATTGGAAAGTTGTTTAAAATTGTATGCTCTATCCAAATCATGAAAGAATATTTTGGGGTTTCTTGTCCCTTTTATCATCCCAGAAATCAATATACACAGGTACACAATTCAATGTATAATATTCATGGTAGCTGCACATACTGTACCTAGGAAATATAAAGGCAAACTGGGAAATCCTCTATCTAGCAGAAGTTATTGTAAGGGTTAACATACCAAAGTAACCCTTGCAAAATATGCACAAACAAGACATGAAAGTGATGCGGCTTTGTGTTGTGCAACTCACTCTCCCTGTGACCCACATTGCCTGTCTCATTAGTATAAACAGCAGCCAGAGACATTATCCTTTGCTTAATGATGACAATCATATCCAGTATGCTGATTAGTGCTTCATTTCCGTAATACAAAGGTCAGCTCAAGAATAGGTGCTGCTCCATGCACAGTCTGTTGCCTTTCCCCTCTTATTAGTCTATATTATTATTATTTATCTGTATAATTTAGCTCATGTGACAGTCCATTTTCCTTCATGCCTCCTCACCCAACTAGAAGACAAAGATAGCGAACACTACGCATCATTCACCTACATAATTACATAATGCATACATATATATCCTCCAGCAGTAGATAAGAGTAGGGAATACAAATACCCATAATTACCCACACCAGCTCAGACTAACTTTATGTGTAACAAACTGGTAAAGAAGGAAGAAAGGTGACACAAAATTCAATAGCGATTGTGACGTTTGTTCCTTCTTTCAAATTCAGGTCTCCCCTGTAAACAAGCAGTATACTGAACTACTAAATAAATTTTATCAAATATAGGGTTAGGTTACGAATGGTGCTAACTGGGTTTAATCACTCATTGAAAGTAACCGTGATTACTTGAGCGTAATTTAAGTTAACGAAAGCGCATACTCAGAGCTTTGGTTAACTATAAACACATTAATACATATGTACACATATATAGATAGATATATATATGTTATTTAAAAAAGTGTTAGTGTGTATTTAAAATAATTTTTTCACATTCCAATGTTCTGCACATAGCAGAATATGTTCTACGTATTTTTAAATAGATATTGCTATATATATCTGTAAACACACTCTGTAATCCTGCAGCTTCATAAAAAAAACAAGGAAAAGATTTGTAAAAAAAATTGCGAAAAAAAACTTTAGTTAGAATTTTTTTTTATAAAAACTCATAGAATAACATGTAAAAATCAAAGTTACAATAACAGGCCTGTAACGAGGTTTAGAACAAACAGCCAAACATGTTTCAGGCCAAGTCTCAGCCCTTTTTCACTGGCATAGTCTGAGTTCCCACCTACTAGCTCTATTTAAAAGGCATAGTTATCTAGTAATAACAGGCACCTGTTGATTAACCCTTTTACCAAAAAGGGATCACAATAGCATATCTCTTTGAGAATTTTTAGTATAATAAATCATATTGTATATAAACAAATGTATTAGAATAAAATGTATCAAAATAAATGAATCCTTACATATACCCAGAAATTGCTTATGTTATGAAAAAAGCAGGGATAAGACCTGTAGTCATGTACTAAAGTATATACTGTATAAACTTCCTATTTAACAGAAAGCCCTGCATTTTTAATAAAACAGATCAACATCCATGATCGAATTTAGACCAGAGGGGTGCTTGGTTTGAAGATTAAAAATCCAAAACACTTCCATCTGGTCCAAACGTCTCTCCCTATCCCCTCCTATGTCTGGGGACATGGTCAATACCCTGGACTGTTAATAGGGAATAGTTAGAATTGTGTTCCTGCCTGAAATGTTTTGCTATAGGGGTAGTGATCTCAGATTTACTTATATCTCTCAGATGTTGCAACACTCTGTCTCGTAGGGCACGTTACGTGCGTCCTACGTACTACTTTTTGCAACCCTGACATGTCAGTAAATAAATTACATGTGTTGTCTTACAAGTGATTCAGAGGTGTATGTCAAATTCCTTGTTTGTAGTACTAGATTTAAATTTAGTCCCTTGTTCAATATGTGTGCAAGTTTTACAAACTCTCCAATTGCACGTATTACAACCTGTTCTTCTGGTGAGCCAAGTCTGATTTTTATTCTGGGGTAGCATTTTCTAGCAGAAAAATGACAACCTTCAGCAATGATCTTATTCAGTTTGGCATCACTCTTAAGAACAGGTAAGCAATTACGTACAATGCCACATTTTTTTGTAGTCTTTACTGTAACTGGTAACAAAAGTTGGCTTAATATTTGTTCTATGTCCTGTTTGTTTCAGTCTCTTGTCTTTATATAGAAAATCTTCCCTACTCATTGTGTCTACTATGGATTTGGTTTCATTTAAAAAATTGACATTGTATCCACAGGCTTCCAATCTCTGATTGGTGTGCAAAGCATGTAATCGATATTTATGCTATGTGGTACAATTTTGTTTAGTTCTTACCAATTGTCCATATGGTATAGATTCAATAGTGTGTCTGGGGTGACAGGACATAAAGTGCAAAATAGTGTTGCCTGCTGTGCTCTTTCTATAGAGTTCAATCTCAATAGAATGTGTTTCTATACAGGAAGTCAAAGTGACATCCAAAAAATTAATCGTGTTGACATTCTCTTATGCGTTCCTGCATATCCGACATGGCAGCATAATCACTAAAATTGTAATTAGGAATAGGCTGCATGCAAACAACTTCACCCTAACAAACCTATTGACATCCAGTATAGTAAAAAACAAATCAAAATTACAGCTGGGAGCAAAACTTAAACCCCTATTCAAAAGCGAAATTTCTTGTTCACTAAGCATCCTGGAAGACAGGATAACTACATTGTTTATGGACAAACTGTCCTGTAAGACACCTTTTTCCTCTGAGTATATCGACCTATGCCTGCCTCTTCTGCCTTGTCCCCTGCTCCCTCTACTTACTTTCATTTTGTTTTTATCTTTATATTCAGTTTGGAACTGCCCTCCCTGTTTTTTGACTGTGTGAGAGTAGAGAGTATTGGGGTGTCTAACACAGAAATGGGTTCCCTAACTGTTGTTGAGCTGCTAACTTGTTGTGGTAATGTCTCCTGATCTGAGGTGTCATATTCATATTCAGTTTCACTGAATGTGACTTTCTTATCTTGTTTAGACCCTGAGTTTTTATAAGTGTTCCTACCTGGGGTTCTACCCTTAAAAGGTGTTTTGTAATCACTGTTATTGGTCCATTTATAGACCTTATTCAACTCATAGTCTAGTTTATCTCTATGCATTCTTTGCTGTTTAAACAACCACAGTTCCTCTTTGAAGGATCTCATTCTCCTGGAACGGTTTGTCATAATCTTTGAATTCTTGATGACACTGATGGTTTCTTTAGTTCCAACTGTAACTCTTGCATATGCTGAATTAGTTGTAGTCTCTGTTTCTTTTTATACTCAATGAGTAGATTTATAAGAGCCCTGGAACATGCGGTGAGTACATCATTCCACTTGGTTATAAATTCCTGACAGGTAACCTGAAAGGAGGGAAATTTTGGAATGTGTTTGATACAGTTGGAAGGTTTTAATGTCCAATTCCAATCTTATGTCTCTTTTTCTGAGATTATCCATTTGTGAGAACAAATTATCTAGGATGGTTTCTATATCTTCAAGGATATCCTCCATATCAGAAGAGTCTTGATCTATTGTAATGTCTTTTAGGACATAAATGTCATCCATTTTGAGACAAAAATGTAAATATAATTTCCAGATAGGGGAATGGGCAGAGTGTGTCACACTATTTTGCTGCAAAACAGAAAAAAAAGAAGAAAAAAAAACGTAAAAGTAGTAACCCTTAGACCACAAAAGACCAGGATCTGCTATAAATGTCCTTGTGTTTCCTTTTTACTAAGTGTAATATCCCATTGTGCACACGGTTACGGATATAACATTCTTAGGTTTCACAAACCCTGATGAAACATTAACATTCAGAACAGTCCGATAAGGTTTCTTTATTGCTAATGTCAAGCTTGATAATAAATTCCCATATAGTGGTATGGAGAGGAGAGATAAAGTAACAGATCTTACTTTGTATGATTGGAACAGCCAATAGAATGCTATCTCAATCCTATTGGCTGATTGGATCAGCCAATAGGGTTGAACTTCAATCCTTCAATACCTGTAAAATAAATCCTAACCTAAATTACAATTACACCTAACACTACACTATCATTAAATTAATTACATAAACTACCTACAATTAAATTAAATAAACTAAAGTACAAAAACAAACAAACACTAAATTACAGAAAATAAAAAAAGAATTACAATTTTTTTAAACTAATTACACCTAATCTAATCCCCCTAATAAAATAAAAAAGCCCCCCAAAATAATAAAATTCCCTACCCTATACTAAATTACAAATAGCCCTTAAAAGGGTCTTTTGCGGGGCATTGCCCCAAAGTCATCAGCTCTTTTACCTGTAAAAAACAAAATACAATACCTCGCCCCAACATTAAAACCCACCACCCACACAACCAACCCTACTATAAAACCCACCCAATCCCCCTTAATAAAACCTAACACTACCCCCTTGAAGATCACCCTACCTTGAGAGGTCTTCACCCAGCCGGGCACAAGTGGACCTCCAGAGGGGCAGAAGTCTTCATCCGATCCGGCCAGAAGAGGACATCTAGACCGGCAGAAGTCTTCATCCAGGCGGCATCTTCTATCTTCTTCCATCCGGAGCGGGTCCATCTTGAAGACATCCGACGTGGAGCATCCTCTTCCATCCGACGGCGCCTGAAGAATGAAGGTTCCTTTAAGTGACGTCATCCAAGATGGCGTCCCTTCAATTCCGATTGGCTGATAGAATCCTATCAGGCAATCGGAATTAAGGTAGGAAAAATCCTATTGGCTGATGCAATCAGCCAATAGAATTGAGCTTGCATGTGTGTGTGTTTGTATGTATGTGTGTATGTATGTGTGTATGTATACATACATACATAATAAGGAAGATGGAAGTGGCACTCCTGGTATAGCTTTAAGGCCCAAAATAGACCGCAGTGCCCTGGGTGCACTCAAAGTATGAATACAAGAAGCTGGAAGAAGAAGGAGTCACTCACAGTGTCTTAAATCCAATAATACCGTTGTATTTATTCATGTTTCGGGGTCACCCCCGTTTTCAAAATAAGCATACAAAACAATAGACACTTACCCTCCTATATACCCCTGCTAATCAGCCACCACTTGTCAGCAATCTCGCCCGCAAACTGGAAGTTGCACAGCGTCACGTGACATAGACGTCACACGTGTTACCATGACGCTAAGCCGCGATTGCCCGACGTGCAAGTTAAAAACAATAATAACAGCTGTTACCAATTTCGTAGGAATACCAGGATAAGATATGTGCTAAATCACTAATGGAAAAAATCATGTGGTTACATTTTGGCAGTTAACTATGCATAGAATAGCATTGTCATTATTATAGAAGGACCACGATGACACAGTAGGAGGCCACCTATCTAGCAACAAGTCTGCAACGTAACGATAAAAAGATCAATAGATGTGGTGGTATATTCTGGCAGCCCTGAACAAGGGAACCTCTGACCATCCTGTGGCCAGACATTTCGATGAAGCAGGGCACAAGGTAACTGATCTCAAGTATGTTATCATTGACCACATCCCCCCCCCCACACACACACACCAGAGGTGGTGACAGGGCTAAAAGCAGCTGCGCGTATATATATATATTTATTTATGTTATTTTTTTTATTTTTATTTTTTATTTTTTTAAAAGCCATTATTTGGCGAAGACAAACCCAGTTCAGTACAGTGAGGCTGTATACTTTTGGTGAGATTTTAGAGGCTATATTTTTTTAATGGAGTAAACCTGAAGAAATCTGAAGATGGTTACAGAACAGAAGTGGTTAATTTTAAATATGTCATTTATGATTAACCTGATACAATGTACACAAATGTCATTTCTAGAGTCATTTTCGTTTCCAATAGCACAACCCTAAAAAACAAAAACACATTTTCTGGAGGTTTTCAGCTGAGTGAGATTGTGACGTATCTGTCCCTAACAGGCCTTATGAGAGGAAAGAAGATAGGATACTGTTAAAACAATGCAAAACGGTTTGCTCCCAATATTAAAGGGACACTAAACCCTCATTTTTTTCTTTCATGAATCACATAGAGCAGCAATTTTAAGCAATTTTCTATTATCAATTTTCTTCATTCTCTTGATATCTTTATTTGAAAAAGCAGGAATCTAAGCTAAGGAGCCGGTCCATTTTTGGCTCAGCACCCTGGATAGCGCTTGCTTATTGGTGGGAACATTTAACCACCAATCAGCAAGCACAACCCAGGTGCTGAACCAACAATGGGCCGGCTCCTAAGCTTAGATTCCTGATTTTCAAATACAGATAGCAAGAGAACGAAGAAAGTTTGATAGTAGCAGTAAATTAGAAAGATGCTATAAAATTGCTGCTCTATCTGAATCATGAAAGAAAAAATGAGGGTTTAGTGTCCCTTTAATATTGGTAGCAAACCTTGCATTGTTTTAACAGTATCCTATCTTCTTTCCTCTCATAAGGCCCGTTAGGGACAGATATGTAGCAGGGCTAAGCTTGAGAAGTGCACACTCAATTCTTAGAATTGGAAAAGCCACCATAGTCAGAGCTAAACAAACAATGACAGTATATTGCAAAGTGTTTTGTTCTTTTCCATAATTACAGTCTGTAAGATTCTTGTGTACAATTATGCCGCTGTAACAAAGCAAAATCTTAAAGGGCATGAGCCATGCAAATTATTATTATAAAATAACCCGAATAAAATAACTTTGTTGGGCGTATCAGGGCTGCTCAGTGTGCAGGGAATGGATATTAGGAATTTCATTGGAGCAGGGCAGCTTATGCCAACCCTTGGTCTAGTATCCCAGCCTATTCACAGTGTTTTATAGTGGACATGGATATAGGATCAGCCGTGCAAATCCATTATTCTAGGCTTAAATGGCGTTCCCTCTGCTACTCGTGTGTAGTTTGTATACAGACATAAAATATAAATGCATTTAAATTTGCAGATTAATGAGTCTTTATTTGTCTTAATGTATAGCAATTGCCTTTCTATCTTGCCCTGTATTATATCTCCTCCCTTGTTCCCATGTAGATGACAGAAATAGGGAGCATAGAGAGATAGGATAGATAGATATAGGATAGATATAAGATAGATAGGTTGATTGATTGATGATAGATAGAGATAGACAGATGATAGAGATAGATAGACAGAAAATAGAGATAGATAATAGACAGGATAGATAGATATTGTATTCCGCTGTAAAGCTCTATTGGTCATATTACACACACACTTATACATGAATATTATTTCCATAACCTATAAAGTTTAAAATGATATAATAAATAATCTTTACTTAAACCATAATAAAAACAGCACAAAGAAAATCCTAACACTGAGATCTCATTGACTGAGGAAAACAGAAGCCACAAGCAATGCAGCAAAATGTGACCCCCACTGTGGGAACCTCAGCATAATAAGCAGTCACGCTTTGTGGTCACGTGTGCAATGTTTTCATGTGACACAAATGGTGACAATATTGTTACACAAATGTATATACAGCTGCCATCTACTGAATAATGTCACACACAGAGCTAATCAGGGATATAAACAGGACCCTGTGTCACCTGGAGATCTTCTCACATCTGTTTGTCCCATCTATACCCAGGGACATAAACAGGACCCTGTGTCACCGGGAGATCTTATCACATCTGTTGTTTGTCCCATCTGTACGCAATGACAGTTTTAAACTCACCACAGTGACAGGAGACACCATATCTGCAGTGAATAAATGATTAACAAAGGGAGGAATCTGTCTCTCCTTGCTTGATCCCGTCTACAGGGAGATCTTCAGAGATCCAGTAGATCTGGCTGGAATAAAATGGATCTCTTGCCGAGTCTGCAGCAGATTGTTTTTGTATTCTTTTTTAGCTTGCAGTGACGTCAGAGAGGGGGCTGTACCCGGTGTCACTGGAGGGGAGGGGACTACAGTCTTTACTCCAGGTCCCTCTACTGCTGAGCAATGAGTTAACCATTTGTGTGCTGCCCAGCAGACATGAGACTAATAGAGCCCTCTACTGCTGAGCCATGAGTTAACAATTTGTGTGCTGCCCAGCAGCCATGAGACTAATGAAGCCCTCTACTGCTGAGCCATGAGTTAACCATTTGTGTGCTGCCCAGCAGCCATGGGACTAATAGAGCCCTTCACTGCTGAGCAATGAGTTAACCATTTGTGTGCTGCCTAGCAGCCATGGGACTAATAGAGCCCTTCACTGCTGAGCAATGAGTTAACCATTTGTGTGCTGCCCAGCAGCCATGGGACTAATAGAGCCCTTCACTGCTGAGCAATGAGTTAACCATTTGTGTGCTGCCTAGCAGCCATGGGACTACTAGAGCCCTTCACTGCTGAGCCATGAGTTAACCATTTGTGTGCTGCCCAGCAGCCATGGGACTACTAGAGCCCTCTACTGCTGAGCCATGAGTTAACCATTTGTGTGCTGCCCAGCAGCCATGGGACTACTAGAGCCCTTCACTGCTGAGCCATGAGTTAACCATTTGTGTGCTGCCCAGCAGCCATGAGACTACTAGAGCCCTCTACTGCTGAGCCATGAGTCATAGTTGCCAACAGTCCCTCATTTCCAGGGACAGTCCCTGGATTTTTTTTTGTCCCTGGAAATGTCCCTGAAAATCTTCTTTGCACATTTGTTGTTTGCATATATATATATACACACACACATATACATATATTTATATACATATATACACACACACATATACATATATTTATATACATATATACACACACACATATACATATATTTATATACATATATACACACACACATATACATATATTTATATACATATATACACACACACATATACATATATTTATATACATATACACACACACATATACATATATTTATATACATATACACACACATATACATATATTTATATACATATATACACACACACATATACATATATTTATATACATATACACACACACATATACATATATTTATATACATATACACACACACATATACATATATTTATATACATATATACACACACACATATACATATATTTATATACATATACACACACACATATACATATATTTATATACATATACACACACACATATACATATATTTATATACATATACACACACACATATACATATATTTATATACATATATACACACACACATATACATATATTTATATACATATACACACACACATATACATATATTTATATACATATACACACACACATATACATATATTTATATACATATACACACACACATATACATATATTTATATACATATACACACACACATATACATATATTTATATACATATATACACACACACATATACATATATTTATATACATATACACACACACATATACATATATTTATATACATATACACACACACATATACATATATTTATATACATATACACACACACATATACATATATTTATATACATATACACACACACATATACATATATTTATATACATATACACACACACATATACATATATTTATATACATATACACACACATATACATATATTTATATACATATACACACACACACATACATATATTTATATACATATACACACACATATACATATATTTATATACATATACACACACATATACATATATACAGATAGATGATAAATAGATATAGTGTATTATTTAAATATAATTCATTCCTAATGGAATATTGTTATTATTATTGAATATGTTCACATATTATTTGTCTTTCTAATTGTGATGCTGTGTTGTAAAAATAACCATATGCCCAGAATATGTTCCAGAGACTGGGTAGGTGTAAGAGCTTGGTGCTGTAATCTGTATAATAAACTATGGATAAGTCTAAATTATACTATTACTTTCAAATGGGTGTGTTTTGATTGCAGAACTGAGTGGGCGGAGCAGTTGAACAGTAGGTCGTCAATACTCCAGTAATCCGCTTGCTTGCTCTGCTGCAAAGTGTTTCTGGAAAAAATGTTGGCAACTATGCATTAGTTATTATTATTATTATTATTTATAAAGCCACAACAGATTCCGCAGCGCTGTCCATGGGTAAAAAAATAAAAGTACAGTACAATGCAATATAAAAGACACCAGACAAAGTTTAACAAAACAAATACAGGGAGAATTGAGGGCCCTGTTCCCGTGGGAACTTACAATCTAGATGGGTAGGAGGGTGAGAAACAGGAGGTGGGGACTGTAAAGGTGAGAATGATGTTAGTGTGGAGTTAGATGGGGGCAGCAATTAGGCAAGTGATATTAATTTGTTACTGAGTTGGGTAATAAGTTTCCCTGAACAGAAAGGTCTTTAGGGAGCGTTTAAAGGTGGAAAGGTTAGGGAAAAGTCTGACAGCTCTAGGAAGTGCATTCCAGATGGTTGGTGCCGCACGAGAGAAGGTGATGGTAGAAGATGCAAGGAGCAGGTCATTGTTGGATCTTAGGGGGCGGGCCAGAGTGTATTTGTTGATGAGTGAGGACAGGTAGGGGGGGGGGGCTGCGTTGGTAAGGGCTTTGTAGGTGTAACGGTACCAACCGGATACCAAGGGTTAACACCAGGGAACAATGTCCTGCATAGGGAATCAGCAATTCACAACCCAGCCAGTTTTCAGGTTTTTAAACAGAAAGACTTTTATTAAGGCTCATATGCCCAGTATTTATGCAGGTCTGACCCCCCCCCCAGAAGGGGGGTTGAAAGAATGTTGTACATTGAATGGAGGGAACACGCCCTTTTACATGATACAATAGAATACCTTGCTCAAGCTGATAACAATTTAAACACAGACACACACTTGGCTTTCCTTATCATCTAGGGTCTGCTCTCTGAGGTTGATTAAACAATGGACTGTGTATCAATAACATTAATGACAGTGCACAATAGCTGAGGCTACAGCTGAACACAGTTAACTCTTTCAGTGCTGACAGAAGGGTCTGTCACATCTACATAGCACAATATACAGCCTATAGACAACCTTTCTTATGTTATAGTCCAGAAGTGGCTAGGTTTGCCACAATGCTCCCCCAGAACCAAGCCGGCATACACAGTCTGATCCCAACGGATCGGCTTGGGGATGTCCGGGGCAACAACTTTCGGCTCAAGTAAGCTACGGGGTGTTCTCCGCCATCTGCTCCAACTTGGCTCAGTACTGCCCCCACCCCAAACATGGAAGCGTCTCTTCCCGGAGGGACTGGGCTTGGGTAGTCACAGGGTTAACATCAGCGGGATCCATGGGAGCATAGGCAGAAACAAGGGGGGCCAAGTCATTTCCAAGGAGAACATCAGCAGGTAAGTCCTTCTTGACCCCCACATTCACAAGTCTAGCGCCCACTCCCCAATCCAAATGTACCCTGGCAACAGGTAGGCGGAACACAGTGCCCCCTGCTACCCTCACAGCCACAGTGTCTCCAGTGTGCTGTTTCTCAGGCACCAAGTTCTCTTGAAGCAAGGTCATGGTAGCACCAGTATCCCGTAGACAACTGACCTCCTTCCCATTCACTTTAACCCGTTGCCGGTTATTCCGGTGGGCAGCTTGCACGGGGTCTGCTTCATGTAGGCTGCCCCAGCATTCTGGCGCCTCTACGTAGCGGGCCACAGGCTGAGGATTATGTGGGATTCCGCCAGCGGGTCTTCTCCAGGACTGTGCTTGATTCGCTGCGTTTAGGGGACACTCTGGTCTTTTGTGCCCTAGTTGCTTACATCCAAAGCACCGAATAGGTTGTGAGTAGCCCCGCGAATTGAACCGGGCTCTCTGAGGGTAGTTCGTGGCCGGAGGCCGTGTGGTATAGCGGTGCGCCGGGGGTTGGTAACTGGCAGCTGCTGGGGTGACTGGGGGTCTGTACTCCACTCTAGCAGTGGGCAATCGGTATACTGCTCCCCCTGCCCCTCGTACTGCCACGGATCCGCCAGTGGGTGCTGTATCCGGCACCAAATGGGGAGCTATCAGGGTTAAAGTAGCTCCCGAATCCCGAAGTCCCTGGACCGACATCACCTCATGCAGAATTCCCAGGGGTTCCTCGGCTTGGGTGCTCAACACCTCATGAGCGGCTGGCTCCGTTTGGTAATGGTGAGCAGCCGCCCTTGGGGCCAGGTTCTGTCTGACCTGGTTCCAAGCTTGTCTGCTCCGATTTTGGGTGCACTCACGTGCCATATGTCCCCACTGCTTGCAGGTGTGGCATTGTATATTAGCCCGTCCGTTGTTAGGCTGTAGTCCATGGTGCCTCCTGGCATCAAAATGCTGGTCTGCTAATCTGGCTGCTTCGGTTAAGGTGAGGGGTTTTCGATCTCTCACCCATTCTTGGGCTTCTGGGGACAAGCCGTTAAAGAATTGCTCCAACAGCATCAGTTGTCGCAATTCTTCCATGGTGGTAGCTTGGCTGGCCTGTATCCACCCCTGAGATGCTTGATCCAGCTTGTGGGCCCACTCTGCATGGGAATCTCTTTCTGGCTTGCGCAGGCCTCTAAACTTGCGCCGGTATGCCTCTGAGGTAATGGCATATCTTTCCAAGATCGCTCTCTTCACTTTAGCGTAATCCTTGCTGTCCTCCCTGGGTACAGCGCGATACGCTTCCGCTGCCCTACCGGCTAGCTTGCCTGCTAGCACCGGCACCCATACGGACTGCTCCAAATCATGTAACTCGCACAGTCTCTCAAAATCCTGTAAATACCCATCAATCTCATCCTTCTCCTCACAAAACATTTTAAATGCATGGTATGGGATTTTGGGTCTTACCGGGTTGCTGAGTGCGTCCAAAATGGATTCTGCTCGGGAGGATGCATTCCGCGGACTGTGTGCCATCACGTACTCCTGCACATCTGCCATTACCACGGATAGCATATCCCGTGGTACAGGTTGGGGTAAAAATTCCAGCCTGGTCCTCATTTCCCTCTGGTATAGGGTCTCCTCCATGGCTGCTGGAGGCGTAGCGCTGCGAGCTCTGTCTCCCTCCATCAGCTCAGCAATTAATATAGCCTTGGGTTTGCTGCTGCCTATCTTTCCCCTGGCTTCTAGCAGTTCCTTTTACGTTTGTCTCTTTAGCTTAGAATAATCCATCTCCATTCACTTCGGCCCCTGGTACTCCTTCCATCTTAGTCAGTATTGTAGTAATCCCCCTCTTCCTGAGGTTACTGGCTTGTGTAGTTGCTCTTCTGGGCGATAAGGTTCATTCCGTCGCTTGCCACCAATTGTAACGGTACCAACCGGATACCAAGGGTTAACACCAGGGAACAATGTCCTGCATAGGGAATCAGCAATTCACAACCCAGCCAGTTTTCAGGTTTTTAAACAGAAAGACTTTTATTAAGGCTCATATGCCCAGTATTTATGCAGGTCTGACCCCCCCCAGAAGGGGGGTTGAAAGACTGTTGTACATTGAATGGAGGGAACACGCCCTTTTACATGATACAATAGAATACCTTGCTCAAGCTGATAACAATTTAAACACAGACACACACTTGGCTTTCCTTATCATCTAGGGTCTGCTCTCTGAGGTTGATTAAACAATGGACTGTGTATCAATAACATTAATGACAGTGCACAATAGCTGAGGCTACAGCTGAACACAGTTAACTCTTTCAGTGCTGACAGAAGGGTCTGTCACATCTACATAGCACAATATACAGCCTATAGACAACCTTTCTTATGTTATAGTCCAGAAGTGGCTAGGTTTGCCACAGTAGGTCAGGATGAGAATTTGGAATTTAATTCTACTGTGGATGGGTAGCCAGTGAAGGGACTCGCAGAGAGGTGCAGCAGATGAATTAACCATTTGTGTGCTGCCTAGCAGCCATGAGACTAATAGAGCCCTCTACTGCTGAGCCATGAGTTAACCATTTGTGTGCTGCCCAGCAGCCATGAGACTAATACAGACATCCCAACCTGCAAAAACTAATTTCAGGGAGGTGGCTTCACCCGCTACTGCGCCGCCACTCCCCCCTCCAAGTTATATATTGGACTCCTTGAAACCCTAAATCATATATAGATTTTTCATTAAAGTAGCTTCCCACTAAAGTCAAATTAAAAAAAGTAGCTTTATTGCACAACCACATACAACACACCTATTTTCGGTGATCATACGCTTGTTGAATGCTTAAATATTTTACAATATGACGTTTAATTAAGTGCAGTAAATAAGGTAGTATTTGTGTTTTAATTTTATTAGAATCAGTGGGGGCTTTTTGGTTACTGATGCCTGCTTTGAGGGTTCTATAACGTCCCAGCAACTAAAGGTATTCCTTAAAGAAACACTTTTCCGGATTTGGGCGACATTGGATCATGGTACTTGGAGTTTCAGGGAGATTGCATTCCATTTGCTGGCATCAGGGAGTCACTATTACAATCAGGGAGACTCCCTGAACTTCAGGGAGAGTTGGGATGTCTGCTAGTAATAGAGCCCTCTACTGCTGAGCCATGAGTTAACCATGTGTGTGCTGCCCAGCAGCCATGGGACTAATAAAGCCCTTCACTGCTGAGTCATGAGTTAACTATAAATAGTTAAAAAAAAATCCTAACACTGAGATCTCATTGACTGAGGAAAACAGAAGCCACAAGCAATGCAGCAAAATGTGACCCCCACTGTGGGAACCTCAGCATAATAAGCAGTCACGCTTTGTGGTCACGTGTGCAATGTTTTCATGTGACACAAATGGTGACAATATTGTTACACAATGTATATACAGCTGCCATCTACTGAATAATGTCACACACAGAGCTAATCAGGGACATAAACAGGACCCTGTGTCACCAGGAGATCTTATCACATCTGTTGTGTGTCCCATCTATACCCACGGACATAAACAGGACCCTGTGTCACCAGGGGATCTACACAAATAGTTAACTCATTGCTCAGCAGTATTGAGTTAACCATTTGTGTGCTGCCCAGCAGCCATGAGACTAATAGAACCCTTCACTGCTGAGCCATTTCACACCCCTGTGCAGAGCTGGTTTTGTGCTTCTGGTTTCTCTTCACATATGAACTTTACTGTAATTGTTCAGTGGACCCCCCCCCCCCAACACACACATAATATATTGCTTGTTTTTCCAGCTACACAATTAATTTTATATTATGACGTGTCAGAAGGCTACAGTTCTAATATTAAAAAGTGAATGTCTTATATATATACACACACACATACACGTGAGTGTATATGTATGTATGTATATGTGAGTGTATATGTATGTATGTATGTATATGTGAGTGTATATGTATGTATGTATGTATGTATGTATGTATGTATATGTGAGTGTTTATGTATGTATGTATGTATGTATGTATGTGTGAGTGTATGTATGTATGTATATGTGAGTGTGTATGTATGTATGTATGTGTGAGTGTATGTATGTATGTATATGTGAGTGTGTATGTATGTATGTATGTGTGAGTGTATGTATGTATGTATATGTGAGTGTTTATGTATGTATGTATGTATGTGTGAGTGTATGTATGTATGTATGTGTGAGTGTATGTATGTATGTATATGTGAGTGTTTATGTATGTATGTATGTATGTGTGAGTGTATGTATGTATGTATATGTGAGTGTGTATGTATGTATGTATGTATATGTGAGTGTTTATGTATGTATGTATGTATGTATGTGTGAGTGTATGTATGTATGTATATGTGAGTGTGTATGTATGTATGTATGTATGTATGTATGTATGTATGTATGTATATGTGAGTGTATATGTATGTATCTATGTATGTATGTATATGTGAGTGTATATGTATGTATGTATGTGTGAGTGTATATGTATGTATGTATGTATGTATATGTGAGTGTATATGTATCTATGTATGTATGTATATGTGAGTATTAGTGATGTCCCGAACTGTTCGCCCGCGAACGGTTCACAGCGAACATAGCTTGTTCGCGTTCGCGTTTGTGGGCGAACACATGGCGATGTTCGATCCGCCCCTATGTGTCATCATTGTGGAAACTTTGACCCTTTATGTCACAGCCGCCTGACACATTAGAGCCAATCAACATCAGACACTCCCTCACAGACACTCCCAGCTACTCGGAATCCGCCATTTTAGACTCATAACGACCTTGCTTTTTTAATGAGAGGACGTGTTGTGTTTTTGCTCCTGACATTAATAGGAAAAACATAGCTAGGCTAGTGTATTTACAGTCCAGAAGGACTCCACTCATCTCTGCTGCAAGCACAGCACCCCAAAAAGCCCTTTTTAGGGCTATATTTCGTGCCGTTTTTTTTTTTTTCCGTTTTTTTTTATTAGCATTTGCCTGGCTTTCAGCTGTGTGTTTAAGGCTCACAGCATATGCTGTGACTACTGCCACCACTGATATCTCCCTAACAACATTAGTTTAAATTTAACTAACCCAAAAATTTAATTATTTTTCTAGTGTAATGTTTTTTCATTTTCTATCAGGCCAGTGTCACACAGCATATACTCTGGTTCATTGCTCTGTGCCAGCCAGCAGCCACCAGTGTTAATATCCGTTTATAACATTATTTAAAAAAAAAACATTTACTATCATGCCTGTGTCTGTCAGGCTCACTCAGCATTAATATACCTCTTTTTTTTCAGTCTTTTGGTTAATTGGTCTGTGCCAGGCAGCCACCCAGCACTCATATCTATTCTCCTTCACCTTAATTTTAATATAAAAAAAAAAAAAGTTTAAATTTGTTTGCTAGTGTAATCTAATATAATTTTCTATCCGGCCTGTGTGTTTTGCTGACATAGAGAGCCTACTGTGTTTACTTGCTGCCCTCCCTAGTCTATGAGCCACGACTCATATGTGTTTAACCTTTTTTTAATCCCCACCCCCCCAAAAAAAAATAATTTCAATCATTTTTCTAGTGTAATCTAATAGTATTTTCTATCAGGCGTGTGTGTATCCGACTTACAGAGCCTACTGTTTTTAATAGCTGCCCTTCCAAGGCTATCAGCCACGACTCATATGTATGTGCTTAACCTTTTTCTTAAAATTTCCAAAAAAAAGTCTTTAAATCATTATGCTAGTGTAATCTAATTGTATTTTCTATCAGGCCTGTGTCTAACTGTCTATCTGACTTACACAGCATACTGTTGTTATAATTGCTGCCCTACGTAGCAGCCAGCCAGTGCGACCACTCATAGAGTCATATGTGCATTGCACTTATTAACATAATTTTAATATTAAAATCTAAAATTTTCAAATATTTTGCTAGTGTAATGTAACTTAATTTTCTATCAGTCCTGTGTTTTTGTCACTTACACAGCATACTGTGTTAAATTGCTGCCCTACCTACCATCCAGGACTCATATCTGCCAGCCTGTTTGCCAGGCCCAAGTAGCCAATTAGTGGCACCAATCACAATTCTCGTAACTAATTAAAAAAAAAAAATCATAATTTTTTGGACTGCAAATATTCAGTCTCCGACTCCTAGTGCCATTGAATTTCATTTACCTCCTGCCTGCCACTGCCAGCCTTTTGTGCCAGGCCGTCTAGCCAACTATTTACACCAATCATAATTGTTGTCACAGACAGTATAGTTATTAATTTAAATAAAAAAATTTTTTAGTGTTGATCTTAATCCTCAGTTTGCTCGTGCCTTTGAATTGCACTTTTCTACAGCCTTCCAAGCCTGTGTGCCAGGCCTACTTAAAAAATATTTACACCAATCACATTTGTTGTGACAGTATTCTAATAATTAAAAATTAACATTTTTGGTAATAGTTGCTGTGATTTGAATCCTCATTTTGCTGGTGCACTTTCCTCCTGCCTTGCAGCCTGCTGTGAGCCAGGCCCACCTAGCCAATTGTTGTCAGCAATCATATTTCTGTTAACAGTATTGCAAAAATTGTCAATCATCACTGTTTAGACTGTCAGTAATCAGTCTCCTAGTGTCCTTGAATAGCACCTACCTCCTGCCTGCCATCCTTTTGTGCCAGGCCGTTTTTTCCAACTATTTACACCAATCCTATTTTTTTGTCACAGTATAGTTACTAATTAAAATTAAAAAAATCTTGATTGTTGATGATCTTAATCCTCAGTTTGCTCGTGCCCTAGAATTGCACTTTTCTACAGCCTTCCAAGCCTGTGTGCCAGGCCTACTTGAAAAATATTTACACCAATCATATTTGTTGTGACAGTATTCTAATAATTAAAAATTAAAATTTTTGTTAATAGTTGCTGTGATTTGAATCCTCAGTTTGCTGGTGCCATTGAATAGCACTTTCCTCCTGCCTTGCAGCCTGCTTTGAGCCAAGCCCCCCTAGCCAATTGTTGTCAGCAATCATATTTCTGTTAACAGTATTGCAAAAATTGTCAATCATCACTGTTTAGACTGTCAGTAATCAGTCTCCTAGTGTCCTTGAATTGCATCTACCTCCTGCCTGTCATCCTTTTGTGCCAGGCCGTTTTTCCAACTATTTACACCAATCCTAATTTTTTGTCACAGTATAGTTACTAATTACAATTAAAAAAATCTTTATTGTTGATGATCTTAATCCTCAGTTTGCTTGTGCCCTAGAATAGCACTTTTCTACAGCCTTCCAAGCCTGTGTGCCAGGCCTGCTTAAAAAATATTTACACCAATCATATTTGTTGTGACAGTATTCTAATAATTAAAAATTAAAATTTTTGGTAATAGTTGCTGTTATTTGAATCCTCATTTTGCTGGTGCCATTGAATAGCACTTTCCTCCTGCCTTGCAGCCTGCTGTGAGCCAGGCCCACCTAGCCAATTGTTGTCAGCAATCATATTTCTGTTAACAGTATTGCAAAAATTGTCAATCATCACTGTTTAGACTGTCAGTAATCAGTCTCCTAGTGTCCTTGAATTGCATCTACCTCCTGCCTGCCATCCTTTTGTGCCAGGCCATCTTGCCAACTATTTACACCAATCCTAATTTTTTGTCACAGTATAGTTACTAATTACAATTAAAAAAATCTTGATTGTTGATGATCTTAATCCTCAGTTTGCTCGTGCCCTAGAATAGCACTTTTCTACAGCCTTCCAAGCCTGTGTGCCAGGCCTACTTAAAAAATATTTACACCAATCATATTTGTTGTGACAGTATTCTAATAATTAAAAATTAAAATTTTTGGTAATAGTTGCTGTGATTTGAATCCTCAGTTTGCTGGTGCCATTGAATAGCACTTTCCTCCTGCCTTGCAGCCTGCTGTGAGCCAGGCCCACCTAGCCAATTGTTGTCAGCAATCATATTTCTGTTAACAGTATTGCAAAAATTGTCAATCATCACTGTTTAGACTGTCAGTAATCAGTCTCCTAGTGTCCTTGAATTGCATCTAAGTCCTGCCTGCCATCCTTTTGTGCCAGGCCGTCTTGCCAACTATTTACACCAATCCTAATTTTTTGTCACAGTATAGTTACTAATTACAATTAAAAAAATCTTGATTGTTGATGATCTTAATCCTCAGTTTGCTCGTGCCTTTGAATTACACTTTTCTACAGCCTTCCAAGCCTGTGTGCCAGGCCTACTTAAAAAATATTTACACCAATCATATTTGTTGTGACAGTATTCTAATAATTAAAAATTAAAATTTTTGGTAATAGTTGCTGTGATTTGAAGAATCCTCAGTTTGCTGGTGCCATTGAATAGCACTTTCCTCCTGCCTTGCAGCCTGATGTGAGCCAGGCCCACCTAGCCAATTGTTGTCAGCAATCATATTTCTGTTAACAGTATTGCAAAAATTGTCAATCATCACTGTTTAGACTGTCAGTAATCAGTCTCCTAGTGTCCTTGAATTGCATCTACCTCCTGCCTGTCATCCTTTTGTGCCAGGCCGTTTTTCCAACTATTTACACCAATCCTAATTATTTGTCACAGTATAGTTACTATTTAAAATTAAAAAAATCTTGATTGTTGATGATCTTAATCCTCAGTTTGCTCGTGCCCTAGAAGTGCACTTTTCTACAGCCTTCCAAGCCTGTGTGCCAGGCCTACTTAAAAAATATTTACACCAATCATATTTGTTGTGACAGTATTCTAATAATTAAAAATTAAAATTTTTGGTAATAGTTGCTGTGATTTGAAGAATCCTCAGTTTGCTGGTGCCATTGAATAGCACTTTCCTCCTGCCTTGCAGCCTGCTGTGAGCCAGGCCCACCTAGCCAATTGTTGCCAGCAATCATATTTCTTTTAACAGTATTGCAAAAATTGTCAATCATCATTGTTTAGACTGTCAGTAATCAATCTCCTAGTGTCCTTGAATTGCATCTACCTCCTGCCTGCCATCCTTTTGTGCCAGGCCGTCTTGCCAACTATTTACACCAATCCTAATTGTTGTCACAGTATAGTTACTAATTAAAATTAAAAAAATCTTGATTGTTGATCTTAATCCTCATTTTGCTTGTGCCATTGAATTGCACTTTTCTACTGCCTGCCAGCCTGTGTGCCAGGCCCAACTATCCAATTAGTGCCAGCAATCAGATTTCTTTTAACAGTATTGCAAAATTTGTCAATCAACACTGTTTTGACTGTCAATCTGCAGTCTACTAGTGCCCTTGAATTGCATTTTCCTCCTGCCTGCCTGCCTGTGTGCCAGTCCCAACTAGCCAATTAGTGCCACCACTCATATTTATTGTAACAGGATTGGAATTTTTGTTAATCATAACTGTTTTGACTGTGATTCTTCAGTCTCCTAGTGCCATTGAATTGCAGTTTCCATTCTCCCAGCGTGTGTGCCAGACAGGCCCATTTGCCAAATAGTGCCAAACAATCATATTTGTTGCCACAGTACTTGTAAGTTGTAATATTTTAAAAAATTAACAATTTGTGATTTTTAAAACATCTGTCTTTTTTGTTGTTGTCAGTCTCACAGCGTATACTGTGCCCACTTTCACAGTGCCACCACTCAATTGGTGTAATAGTATTGTTAGTGTCCATTTAAAAAAAAATGACAGACAGAGGCAGGCCATCCCGCAGACCCTACAAATATGCACATTGTTCAGACGCCGGGTGCCAGGGGGGATGCAAAAACTTCTGAGAAGGACCTAGTTGAATGGCTAACACAGGAAACCCAATCTTCTTCAGCTTCCGCTGCTAGTCCTCCTAACCTTGACGCACCATCTAAGTCCAGTTGTGCTTTGGGCAGGTCTCAAGTGACCAGTGCCACTCCGCCGCCTGTCGCCACCACCAACACTAGCACCACAGCCGCTTCACTTGATCTGTCACAGGAGTTATTGACACATCATTTGGAAGAAATGAGTGATGCGCAACCATCATTGACAGAGGATGTAGATAATAGTGATCAGTCTCAGTCAGGCAGCATTACCGACATGGAGGTACGGTGTGATGATGATGTTGTACCCGCTGCTGCTTCCTTTCTTGATGTTTCAGATACAAGTGAAGAGGTTGATGATGATGTGTCGGTGGATGTCACGTGGGTGCCTGCTAGAGAAGAAGAAGAGGGGGAAAGTTCAGATGGGGGGACAGAGAGGAGGAGGAGATGATTTTGAAGCACGGGGAGGTCGTCTCAAGGAGCTAGTGGCACAGTCAGACAGCATGCATCGTCACCAGGGGTCAGCCAGACAGCCCGCCGATGCCCATCAACGCATGCTGTTGCCACCACCAGAATGCCGTCATCGCAGAGCTCAGCAGTGTGGCATTTTTTTTGTGTGTCTGCCTCTGACAACAGCAATGCCATTTGCAACATGTGCCAAAAGAAACTGAGTTGTGGGAAGTCCAACAGCCACCTAGGTACAACTGCTTTGCGAAGCCACATGGTCTCCCATCACAAAGGCCGATGGGAAGAACACATGAGTAGAAGCAGCACACAAAGTGAAAGCCGCCTTCCTCCTCCTGCTCCAGCATCTTCAGCCACGTCAACCAGTGCTGTCCTCCTTGCCCCCTCTCAACCATCCTCCACTCAGTCTTTCTTACGTAGCAGTTACTGGTCATCTGCCCACAGTCAGGTGTCTGTCAAGGACATGTTTGAGCGTAAGAAGCCAATTTCTCAAAGTCACCCCCTTGTCCGGCGTCTGACAGCTGGCTTGTCTGAACTCTTAGCCCGCCAGCTTTTACCATACAAGCTGGTGGAGTCTGATGCTTTCAAAAATTTGTATCTATTGGGACACCGCAGTGGAAGGTACCTGGCAGAAATTTCTTTTCACAAAAGGCAATCCCAAACCTGTACTCTGTTGTGAGAAAGGAAGTTATGGCATGTCTGGCACACAGCGTTGGGGCAAGGGTCCATATGACCACGGATAGCTGGTCTGCAAAGCATGGTCAGGGCAGGTATATCACCTACACTGCGCATTGGGTAAACCTGCTGACTTCTGACAAGCATGGAATGCGTGGCTCTGCAGAAGAGTTGGTGACACCGCCACAACTTGCAGGCAGGCCTGCTGCTACCTCCTCTACTCCTCCTACTCCATCCTCTTCCATAACCTCTTCCTCGGCTGAGTCCTCTTCAACTTCTGCGTCTTGCTCCACATCTATGGCACCCCCCCAGCTCCCCAGGTACTATGCTACATCCCGGGTACGGCAGTGTCACGCCGTCTTGGGGTTGACTTGCCTGAAAGCGGAGAGTCACACCGCACCAGCACTCCTGACCGCCCTGAACGCACAGGTGTATCAGTGGCTGACTCCGCACCAACTGGAGATTGGCAAGGTTGTTTCTGACAATGGAAGTAATTTGGTGGCGGCATTGAAATTGGGCAAGTTGACACATGTGCCGTGCATGGCACATGTGTGTAATCTAATTATACAACGATTTGTCCATAAGTACCCAGGCTTACAGGATGTCCTGAAGCAGGCCAGGAAGGTGTGTGGCCATTTCAGGCGTTCCTACACGGCCATGGCGCACTTGTCTGATATCCAGCATCGAAACAACCTGCCAGTGAGGCGCTTGATTTGCGACAGCCCGACATGGTGGAATTCAACACTCCTAATGTTTGACCGCCTGCTCCAACAAGAAAAAGCTGTTAATGAGTATTTGTATGACTGGGGTGCTAGGACAGCCTCTGGGGAGCTGGGGATATTTTTGCCAAATTACTGGACACTCATGCGCAATGCCTGTAGGCTCATGCATCCTTTTGAGGAGGTGACAAACCTTGTCAGTCACACCGAAGGCACCATCAGCGACATCATACCATTTGTTTTCTTCCTGGAGCGTGCCCTGCGAAGAGTGCTGGATCAGGCAGTAGATGAGCGTGAAGAGGAAGCGGGAGAGTTGTGGTGTCCATCACCCCCGCAAACAGCCGAATCAGCATTGCTTGCTGGACCTGCGTCAATGCAGGAAGAGGATTGTGAGGAAGAGGCGTCAGAGGAGGAATGTGGCTTTGGGGAGGATGAGGAGGAGGAAGACCGAGCACAACAGTCATCCCAGGGTGCTCATTGTTGTCATGTCTCTGGTACCCGTGGTGTTGTACGTGGCTGGGGGGAAGAAGATACCATCAGTGAGATCAGTGAGGAGGAGGAACGCGACATGATTAGCTCAGCATCCAACCTTGTTCAAATGGGTTCTTTCATGCTGTCGTGCCTGTTGAGGGACCCTCGTATAAAAAAGCTGAAGGAGAATGACCTGTACTGGGTGTCCACGCTCCTCGACCCCCGGTATAAGCATAAAGTGCCTGAAATGTTACCAAATTCCCGCAAGTCGGAAAGGATGGAGCATTTTCATAATAAATTAAAAACTATGCTTTACACAGCGTATAAGGGTGATGTCACAGCACCACGGGAATGTAACAGGGGAAGAGATGAAATTAATCCTCCTCCTCCCACGACCATGGCGGCAAGGACCGGGCGCTTTCCTGACATCTTGTTGATGGAGGACATGCATACCTTTTTAACTCCCATGCACCATCAGAGCCTTTCGGGATCCAGCCTTAGAGAAAGACTCAACCGACAGGTAGCAGACTACCTAGCTTTAACTGCGGATCTCGACACTCTCAGGAGCGATGGACCCCTTGACTACTGGGTGTGCAGGCTGGACTTGTGGCCTGAGCTATCCCAATTTGCAATGGAACTTCTGGCCTGCCCCGCTTCAAGTGTCCTGTCCGAAAGGACTTTTAGTGCAGCAGGAGGTTTTGTCACTGAGAAGAGAAGTCGCCTAGGTCAAAAAAGCCTTGACTATCTCACTTTTATAAAAATGAATGAGGGCTGGATCCCGAAGGGACTGACATTGGGCGATACATTTGAATAAAAAACTACTGATGATGATATGAGCTGGCTTGGGCTACAACTGGTACACAGGCTGGCCTTTTTTTTTTGGTTATAAAGACGGAGGACTTGCTTGACTTATCCGCCAACAACTAGTGTTCAAGCCACAAGCTTTTAGGGCACTTTATAAATGTTTTACAAACATTGATTTTTCTGGCCGCTGCTACAGCAGTTGCTACAACAATACCCCAATTTTTTAGTCATTTGTACATTCCTAATTTTTCTGGCCTCTGCTGCATCTCTGTGGGTACAAAACTCAAATAAAAAAAATAAGGCACATAACACTAGTGATTAAACTGTTACGAATTGTACAACTTAACACACCACTCATATCCGGTGGACCATTCAATTGAGCGCAAAATGCAACAAATTTGAAAGAGTAGGACCGACCAAGCATCTTTATCCGTCTCTTGGTTGCTCTAAATTATCTCCGTGTTCCATCTATGGCATACCTGTACTCTATTGTGCAAAAGGGTGGCATATGTTGTGTTTCATGCTGTTGTGCCTGTTGCGGGTCGTGGCCCATGATATAAAAAGGCTGAAGGAGAACGACCTGTAGTAATGGGTGCCCCATCCAGTTTTTAGAAAAATGTTCCTGGTTCCTCTCAATTATCTTTGGGTTTCTAAAATGGATGCCATACCTGTACTCGCTTGTGCAAAAGGATGGCATATGTGGTCGTGTTTCCTGCAGTTGTTTCTGTTGAGGGTGCTGGACCCTCTTATAAAAAAGCTGAAGGAGAACAACCTGGAGTGGGAGTCCAAGCATGGTTTTTGGGGGTATTTCACTTTTAAAAACAATTATCTGTGGGTTTCACAAATCAATGCCGTACCAGTACTCTATTGTTCCAAAGTATGCCATATGTTCTCTTTCCTGCTGGTACTTTGTTTGAGGGTCCTGGACACTCTTATAAAAAGGCCTAAGGTGAAAGAGGTGTACTGGGTGTCCACTCATTTTTCTTTTCTATTTCTCATTTGACCAAAATTATCTCTGGTTTTGTAAAATCAATGCCGTACCTGTACTCTATTGTTCAAAAGGATGCCATACGTCCTCTTTCCTGCTGGTGTTTTTTTTGAGTGTCCAGGACCCTCTTATAAAAAGGCCTAAGGAGAAAGAGGTGTACTGGTTGGCCACTCATTTTTATTTTTCTATTTAACAATTGACCAAAATGATCTCTGGGTTTGTAAAATCAATGCCGTACCTGTACTCTATTGTTCAAAAAGATGCCATACGTCCTCTTTCCTACTGGTGTTTTTTTTTTGAGTGTCCAGGACCCTCTTATAAAAAGGCCTAAGGAGAAAGAGGTGTACTGGTTGGCCACTCATTTTTATTTTTCTATTTAACAATTGACCAAAATGATCTCTGGGTTTGTAAAATCAATGCTGTACCTGTACTCTATTGTTCAAAAGGATGCCATACGTCCTCTTTCCTGCTGGTGTTTTTTTTGAGGGTCCAGGACCCTCTTATAAAAAGGCCTAAGGAGAAAGAGGTGTACTGGGTGTCCATCGAATCATTTTTTTTATTCAAATTTCCATTTGCAAAAAATTATCTATGGGTTTCTAAAATAAATGCCTTTTCTGTACTCTATTGTTCAAAAGTATGCCATATGTCCTCTTTCCTGCTGGTGTTTTTTTTTAGGGTCCAGGACCCTCTTATAAAATTTCCTAAGGAGAAAGAGGTGTACTGGGTGTCCATCGAATCATTTTTTTGATTCAAATTTCCATTTAAAAAAATTTTTCTATGGGTTTCTAAAATCAATGCCTTTCCTGTACTCTATTGTTCAAAAGTATGCCATATGTCCTCTTTCCTGCTTGTGTTTTGTTTGAGGGTCCTGGACCCTCTTATAAAAAGGCCTAAGGAGAAAGAATTGTACTGGGTGTCCATCCAATATTTTTTTTTAATTAAAATTCACAGTTGCAACAAATTATCCCCGGGTTTCTAAAATCAATGCCTTTCCTATAATCTTTTTTTCACAAAGGATGCCATATGTCCTCTTTACTGCTGCTGGTTTTGTTGAGTGTCCTGGAGCCTCTGCTAAAAAGGCCTAAGGATAAAGAAGTTTAATGGGTGTCTATTCAATGTTTTTTTAGATTTCCCGGTTGTAACCTATTTTTTCTGTCTTTCTAAAATCAATGCCTTTCCTGTAATCTATTTTTCAAAAGGATGCCATATGTCCTCTTTCATGCTGTTCTTTCTGTTGAGGCTCCGGGACACTCTTATAAAAAGGACTAAGGATAAAGAAGTGTACTGGGTGTCCAATCAATGTTTTTTTTCTATTTCCCGGGTCATATAACTGATCTCTGTGTTTCTAAAATCAATGCCTTTCCTTTAATCTAATTTTCAAAAGTATGCCATATGTCCTCTTTATTATTGTCACACTCCATTGTACTCCTATGCCCACCTCCCTGCTCTTGTTTTTGTTGAGGGTCCTGGAGCCTCTGCAAAAAAGGCCTATGGATAAATAAGTGTACTGGGTGTCTAATCAATGTTTTTTTCTATTTCACGGGTCATATAAATGATCTGTGGGATTCTAAAATCAATGCCTTTCCTGTAATCTATTGTTCAAAAGGATGACATATGTCCTCTTTCATGCTGTTCTTTCTGTTGAGGCTCCGGGACCCTCGTATTAAAAAGGACTAAGGATAAAGAAGTGTACTGGGTGTCCAATCATTTTTTTTTTCTATTTCACTGGTCATATAAATGATCTCTGTGTTTCTAAAATCAATGCCTTTCCTGTAATCTAATTTACAAAAGTATGCCATATGTCCTCTTTCCTGCTGCTGGTTTTGTTGAGGGTCCTGGAGCCTCTGCTTAAAAGGCCTAAGGATAAAGAAGTGTACTGGGTGTCTAATCTATGTTTTTTTAGATTTCACGGTTGCAAAAAATTATCCACGGGTTTCTAAAATCAATGCCTTTCCTGTAATCTATTATTCACAAGCATGCCATATGTACTTTTTAATGCTGTTGTTTCTGTTGAGGCTCCGGGAGCCTCTTAATCTTATTAAAAAGGCTTAAGGAAAAATAAGTGTACTGGGTGTCTAATCAATGTTTTTTTCTATTTACCGGTTGCAACTAATGATCTCTGTGTTTCTGAAATCAATGCCTTTCCTATAATCATTTTTTCAAAAGGATGCCATATGTCCTCTTTCCTGCTGCTGGTTTTGTCGAGGGTCCTGGAGCCTCTGCTGAGCATAATAAAAAACATTTTTTTTAATTTAACTTGACTTAATAACTGAAGCATGACTTCATGAGTCAGGTGTGGTCGTAGGTAGTGGTTGTTGTTAGCAGATTATTTTTATTGCAAATTGCAATTGCCACAGCGTGCATAAAATGTGCGTCACTAGTCCAAATTTTAAGTTTTTTTTTTCATTCAGTATTAGTTTGGGGACCGGCGCAATATTGGAAAGGCAAAAAACAGGTCTCCGTACCCGTTGATATAAGGGGTGACTACTACTGCTTTTACCAGGCTCCTCTTGGATAGCCCCAGAAAGTGTGACTATGAATCCCAAAAAGAAAATTAAATTAAGGTTGAAAACTAACTCCAAAGTAACTTGTAAGACCTGGAGCTCCTCAAACACACGTCCTACCGCAACAGCTATAGGCTCCGCCACCCACAAATCTTAACTTTTTCATGCCAATTGATATTGCCACAGCTGGAACAACAGTAAATAACATGTGCGTCACCACAGTCTCTGAAGCTGTTGTCGGATGTATACAAATACACTGATAAAGTATTCCTTTAGGAGCGCAAAGAGATGGCTACCGGAACACTCCAGGAACTTCACAAGAGTGGCTGTATTGTGTTTCTGGTGATGTTTGAGACATCTGGGTAGTGTACAGGGAGGGCAAAAATCCTCTCCATCTCTGTGCACCACAGGACAGGACGTCCTTGTCATCCATAAGCACATGAAATTGCTGGCATTTTCGCTGATTCAAGAAGTTCATTTTTTGTGGTGATAGATGGTACAGAATTAAATAAACTTTGGTTTCCTACCATACTCAAGACAATCTTGTATTTCAAACTTCGTACTTGTTGTGGGAAACAGTGGCCTGTCCATACCAGGAAGATGATTTAGACAGAAGTAACGAGCTCTGCTTGCAGGTGACACATGTTTATCGTCAATCATCAAAGGGGTTGCGTGCAGAATATGGCTGATGGTCCCTTATTCACATGTTTGTCCAGAGCCACAACATTTGGAAACAGCCAGAAGAAAGGTCGGTTCTCACCAGCCTTAAGTTGAGCTTCATTTACCAAATGCTGATATTCAAAAAAATAGACAAACAGTGCCTTAAATAACACATTTGCGATATGGATTCACCAGAGCAAGGTCATTGCAAGTACTAAGTTCCCACTATAACAAAATTAAAATGCCACAACTATGCAATCTTCACCTTCAGATTATTATTGTCACACTCCATTGTACTCCTATGCCCAGCTCCCTGCTCTTGTTTTTGTTGAGGGTCCTGGAGCCTCTGCTGAAACGGCCTATGGATAATAAAGTGTACTGGGTGTCTGTTCAATGTTTTTTTTTATTTCCCGGTTGCAAGTAATTATCTCAGTGTTTCTAAAATCAATGCCTTTCCTGTAATCTATAATTCAAAAGGATGACATATGTCCTCTTTCATGCTGTTGTTTCGGTTGAGGCTCCGGGACCCTCGTATTAACAAGGCCTGAGGATAAATAAGTGTAACCAGTGTCTAATGAATGTTTTTTTCTATTACACGGGTCATATAAATGATCTGTGGGTTTCTAAAATCAATGCCTTTACTGTAATCTTTTATTCAAAAGGATGACATATCTCCTCTTTCATGCTGTTGTTTCGTTTGAGGCTCCGGGACCCTCGTATTAAAAAGGCCTTAGCATAAATAAGTGTCACGGCTGTCTAATCAATGTTTTTTTCTAATTTCACGGTTGCAAATAATGATCTGTGGGTTTCTAAAATCAATGCCTTTACTGTAATCTTTTATTCAAAAGGATGACATATCTCCTCTTTCATGCTGTTGTTTCGGTTGAGGCTCCGGGACCCTCGTATTAAAAAGGCCTGAGGATAAATAAGTGTAACGGGTGTGTAATCAATGTTTTTTTCTATTTCATGGTTGCAAATAATGATCTGTGGGTTTCTAAAATCAATGCCTTTACTGTAATCTTTTATTCAAAAGGATGACATATCTCCTCTTTCATGCTGTTGTTTCGGTTGAGGCTCCGGGACCCTCGTATTAAAAAGGCCTGAGGATAAATAAGTGTAACGGGTGTCTAATCAATGTTTTTTTCTATTTCACGGTTGCAAATAATGATCTGTGGGTTTCTAAAATCAATGCCTTTCCTGTAATGTTTTATTCAAAAGGATGACATATCTCCTCTTTCATGCTGTTGTTTCGGTTGAGGCTCCGGGACCCTCGTATTAAAAAGGCCTGAGCATAAATAAGTGTAACGGGTGTCTAATCAATGTTTTTTTCTAATTTCACGGTTGCAAATAATGATCCGTGGGTTTCTAAAATCAATGCCTTTACTGTAATCTTTTATTCAAAAGGATGACATATCTCCTCTTTCATGCTGTTGTTTCGGTTGAGGCTCCGGGACCCTCGTATTAAAAAGGCCTGAGGATAAATAAGTGTAACGGGTGTGTAATCAATGTTTTTTTCTATTTCACGGTTGCTAATAATGATCTGTGGGTTTTTAAAATCAATGCCTTTACTGTAATCTTTTATTCAAAAGGATGACATATCTCCTCTTTCATGCTGTTGTTTCGGTTGAGGCTCCGGGACCCTCGTATTAAAAAGGCCTGAGGATAAATAAGTGTAACGGGTGTGTAATCAATGTTTTTTTCTATTTCACGGTTGCAAATAATGATCTGTGGGTTTCTAAAATCAATGCCTTTACTGTAATATTTTATTCAAAAGGATGACATATCTCCTCTTTCATGCTGTTGTTTCGGTTGAGGCTCCGGGACCCTCGTATTAAAAAGGCCTGAGGATAAATAAGTGTAACGGGTGTGTAATCAATGTTTTTTTCTATTTCACGGTTGCAAATAATGATCTGTGGGTTTCTAAAATCAATGCCTTTACTGTAATCTTTTATTCAAAAGGATGACATATCTCCTCTTTCATGCTGTTGTTTCGGTTGAGGCTCCGGAACCCTCGTATTAAAAAGGCCTGAGGATAAATAAGTGTAATGGGTGTGTAATCAATGTTTTTTTTTATTTCACGGTTGCAAATAATGATCTGTGGGTTTCTAAAATCAATGACTTTCCTGTAATCTTTTATTCAAAAGGATGACATATCTCCTCTTTCATGCTGTTGTTTCGGTTGAGGCTCCGGGACCCTCGTATTAAAAAGGCCTGAGGATAAATAAGTGTAACGGGTGTCTAATCAATGTTTTTTTCTATTTCACGGTTGCAAATAATGATCTGTGGGTTTCTAAAATCAATGCCTTTCCTGTAATGTTTTATTCAAAAGGATGACATATCTCCTCTTTCATGCTGTTGTTTCGGTTGAGGCTCCGGGACCCTCGTATTAAAAAGGCCTGAGCATAAATAAGTGTAACGGGTGTCTAATCAATGTTTTTTTCTAATTTCACGGTCGCAAATAATGATCCGTGGGTTTCTAAAATCAATGCCTTTACTGTAATCTTTTATTCAAAAGGATGACATATCTCCTCTTTCATGCTGTTGTTTCGGTTGAGGCTCCGGGACCCTCGTATTAAAAAGGCCTGAGGATAAATAAGTGTAACGGGTGTGTAATCAATGTTTTTTTCTATTTCACGGTTGCTAATAATGATCTGTGGGTTTTTAAAATCAATGCCTTTACTGTAATCTTTTATTCAAAAGGATGACATATCTCCTCTTTCATGCTGTTGTTTCGGTTGAGGCTCCGGGACCCTCGTATTAAAAAGGCCTGAGGATAAATAAGTGTAACGGGTGTCTAATCAATGTTTTTTTCTATTTCACGGTTGCAAATAATGATCTGTGGGTTTCTAAAATCAATGCCTTTACTGTAATATTTTATTCAAAAGGATGACATATCTCCTCTTTCATGCTGTTGTTTCGGTTGAGGCTCCGGGACCCTCGTATTAAAAAGGCCTGAGGATAAATAAGTGTAACGGGTGTGTAATCAATGTTTTTTTCTATTTCACGGTTGCAAATAATGATCTGTGGGTTTCTAAAATCAATGCCTTTACTGTAATCTTTTATTCAAAAGGATGACATATCTCCTCTTTCATGCTGTTGTTTCGGTTGAGGCTCCGGAACCCTCGTATTAAAAAGGCCTGAGGATAAATAAGTGTAATGGGTGTGTAATCAATGTTTTTTTTTATTTCACGGTTGCAAATAATGATCTGTGGGTTTCTAAAATCAATGACTTTCCTGTAATCTTTTATTCAAAAGGATGACATATCTCCTCTTTCATGCTGTTGTTTCGGTTGAGGCTCCGGGACCCTCGTATTAAAAAGGCCTGAGGATAAATAAGTGTAACGGGTGTCTAATCAATGTTTTTTTCTATTTCACGGTTGCAAATAATGATCTGTGGGTTTCTAAAATCAATGCCTTTCCTGTAATGTTTTATTCAAAAGGATGACATATCTCCTCTTTCATGCTGTTGTTTCGGTTGAGGCTCCGGGACCCTCGTATTAAAAAGGCCTGAGCATAAATAAGTGTAACGGGTGTCTAATCAATGTTTTTTTCTAATTTCACGGTTGCAAATAATGATCCGTGGGTTTCTAAAATCAATGCCTTTACTGTAATCTTTTATTCAAAAGGATGACATATCTCCTCTTTCATGCTGTTGTTTCGGTTGAGGCTCCGGGACCCTCGTATTAAAAAGGCCTGAGGATAAATAAGTGTAACGGGTGTGTAATCAATGTTTTTTTCTATTTCACGGTTGCTAATAATGATCTGTGGGTTTTTAAAATCAATGCCTTTACTGTAATCTTTTATTCAAAAGGATGACATATCTCCTCTTTCATGCTGTTGTTTCGGTTGAGGCTCCGGGACCCTCGTATTAAAAAGGCCTGAGGATAAATAAGTGTAACGGGTGTGTAATCAATGTTTTTTTCTATTTCACGGTTGCAAATAATGATCTGTGGGTTTCTAAAATCAATGCCTTTACTGTAATATTTTATTCAAAAGGATGACATATCTCCTCTTTCATGCTGTTGTTTCGGTTGAGGCTCCGGGACCCTCGTATTAAAAAGGCCTGAGGATAAATAAGTGTAACGGGTGTGTAATCAATGTTTTTTTCTATTTCACGGTTGCAAATAATGATCTGTGGGTTTCTAAAATCAATGCCTTTACTGTAATCTTTTATTCAAAAGGATGACATATCTCCTCTTTCATGCTGTTGTTTCGGTTGAGGCTCCGGAACCCTCGTATTAAAAAGGCCTGAGGATAAATAAGTGTAATGGGTGTGTAATCAATGTTTTTTTTTATTTCACGGTTGCAAATAATGATCTGTGGGTTTCTAAAATCAATGACTTTCCTGTAATCTTTTATTCAAAAGGATGACATATCTCCTCTTTCATGCTGTTGTTTCGGTTGAGGCTCCGGGACCCTCGTATTAAAAAGGCCTGAGCATAAATAAGTGTAACGGGTGTGTAATCAATGTTTTTTTCTATTTCACGGTTGCAAATAATGATCTGTGGGTTTCTAAAATCAATGCCTTTACTGTAATCTTTTATTCAAGAGGATGAGATATCTCCTCTTTCATGCTGTTGTTTCGGTTGAGGCTCCGGGACCCTCGTATTAAAAAGGCCTGAGCATAAATAAGTGTCACGGGTGTCTAATCAATGTTTTTTTCTAATTTCACGGTTGCAAATAATGATCTGTGGGTTTCTAAAATCAATGCCTTTACTGTAATCTTTTATTCAAAAGGATGACATATCTCCTCTTTCATGCTGTTGTTTCGGTTGAGGCTCCGGGACCCTCGTATTAAAAAGGCCTGAGGATAAATAAGTGTAACGGGTGTGTAATCAATGTTTTTTTCTATTTCACGGTTGCTAATAATGATCTGTGGGTTTCTAAAATCAATGCCTTTACTGTAATCTTTTATTCAAAAGGATGACATATCTCCTCTTTCATGCTGTTGTTTCGGTTGAGGCTCTGGGACCCTCGTATTAAAAAGGCCTGAGGATAAATAAGTGTAACGGGTGTGTAATCAATGTTTTTTTCTATTTCACGGTTGCAAATAATGATCTGTGGGTTTCTAAAATCAATGCCTTTACTGTAATCTTTTATTCAAAAGGATGACATATCTCCTCTTTCATGCTGTTGTTTCGGTTGAGGCTCCGGGACCCTCGTATTAAAAAGGCCTGAGAATAAATAAGTGTAACGGGTGTGTAATCAATGTTTTTTTCTATTTCACGGTTGCAAATAATGATCTGTGGGTTTCTAAAATCAATGCCTTTACTGTAATCTTTTATTCAAAAGGATGACATATCTCCTCTTTCATGCTGTTGTTTCGGTCGAGGCTTCGGGACCCTCGTATTAAAAAGGCCTGAGGATAAATAAGTGTAATGGGTGTGTAATCAATGTTTTTTTTTATTTCACGGTTGCAAATAATGATCCGTGGGTTTCTAAAATCAATGACTTTCCTGTAATCTTTTATTCAAAAGGATGACATATCTCCTCTTTCATGCTGTTGTTTCGGTTGAGGCTCCGGGACCCTCGTATTAAAAAGGCCTGAGCATAAATAAGTGTAACGGGTGTCTAATCAATGTTTTTTTCTAATTTCACGGTTGCAAATAATGATCTGTGGGTTTCTAAAATCAATGCCTTTCCTGTTATCTATTATTCAAAAGGATGACATATCTCCTCTTTTATGCTGTTGTTTCGTTTGAGGCTCCGGGACCCTCGCATTAAAAAGGCCTGAGGATAAATAATTGTGTAACGGGTATCTAATGAATGTTGTTTTTGATTTCACGGGTCATATAAATGATCTCTGGGATTCTAAAATCAATGCCTTTCCTGTTATCTATTATTCAAAAGGATGACAGTACTACCAAAATACAGCCAATGAAGGGCCTTAGGAAGACTGAGCCAAGGTTGGATTGTAGTATTTGGTTAGGCTAATCATGATGGCCATGTAGACCACCACCACCGAGAGTCCTGGAAGTAACAGGGATAAGATGAAAGAAGTAAAAATATTAGAACTTGAAACAACAGAGTTAGCCATGGGTGTTAGTGCAAAACCGCTTGGCTTTTTTTTGGCTTTGGGTGCGGCTATTCATGCAGGCCATATAGAGCTGCCACCATTCGGTGCCGTATCAGCTATTAAACTAATAAGAACAGTACTACAAAAATACAGCCAATGAAGGGCCTTAGGAAGACTGAGCCAAGGTTGGATTGTAGTATTTGGTTAGGCTAATCATGATGGCCATGTAGACCACCACCACCGAGAGTCCTGGAAGTAACAGGGATGATGAGATGAAAGAGCTAAGAAGAGTAGAACTTGAAACAACAGAGTTAGCCATGGGTGTTAGTGCAAAACCGCTTGGCTTTTTTTTGGCTTTGGGTGCGGCTATTCATGCAGGCCATATAGAGCTGCCACCATTTGGTGTCGTATCAGCTATTAAACTAATAAGAACAGTACTACCAAAATACAGCCAATGAAGGCCATTAGGAAGACTGAGCCAAGGTTGGATTGTAGTATTTGGTTAGGCTAATCATGATGGCCATGTAGACCACCACCACCGAGAGTCCTGGAAGTAACAGGGATAAGATGAAAGAAGTAAAAATATTAGAACTTGAAACAACAGAGTTAGCCATGGGTGTTAGTGCAAAACCGCTTGGCTTTTTTTTGGCTTTGGGTGCGGCTATTCATGCAGGCCATATAGAGCTGCCACCATTCGGTGTCGTATCAGCTATTAAACTAATAAGAACAGTACTACCAAAATACAGCCAATGAAGGGCCTTAGGAAGACTGAGCCAAGGTTGGATTGTAGTATTTGGTTAGGCTAATCATGATGGCCATGTAGACCACCACCACCGAGAGTCCTGGAAGTAACAGGGATGATGAGATGAAAGAGCTAAGAATAGTAGAACTTGAAACAACAGAGTTAGCCATGGGTGTTAGTGCAAAACCGCTTGGCTTTTTTTTGGCTTTGGGTGCGGCTATTCATGCAGGCCATATAGAGCTGCCAGCATTCGGTGTCGTATCAGCTATTAAACTAATAAGAACTGTACTACCAAAATACAACCAATGAAGGGCCTTAGGAAGACTGAGCCAAGGTTGGATTGTAGTATTTGGTTAGGCTAATCATGATGACCATGTAGACCACCACCACCGAGAGTCCTGGAAGTAACAGGGATGATGAGATGAAAGAGCTAAGAATAGTAGAACTTGAAACAACAGAGTTAGCCATGGGTGTTAGTGCAAAACCGCTTGGCTTTTTTTTGGCTTTGGGTGCGGCTATTCATGCAGGCCATATAGAGCTGCCACCATTTGGTGTCGTATCAGCTATTAAACTAATAAGAACAGTACTACCAAAATACAGCCAATGAAGGGCCTTAGGAAGACTGAGCCAAGGTTGGATTGTAGTATTTGGTTAGGCTAATCATGATGGCCATGTAGACCACCACCACCGAGAGTCCTGGAAGTAACAGGGATGAGATGAAAGAGCTAAGAATAGTACTACTTGAAACAACAGAGTTAGCCATGGGTGTTAGTGCAAAACCGCTTGGCTTTTTTTTGGCTTTGGGTGCGGCTATTCATGCAGGCCATATAGAGCTGCCACCATTCGGTGTCGTATCAGCTATTAAACTAATAAGAACTGTACTACCAAAATACAGCCAATGAAGGGCCTTAGGAAGACTGAGCCAAGGTTGGATTGTAGTATTTGGTTAGGCTAATCATGATGTCCATGTAGACCACCACCACCGAGAGTCCTGGAAGTAACAGGGATGATGAGATGAAAGAGCTAAGAATAGTAGAACTTGAAACAACAGAGTTAGCCATGGGTGTTAGTGCAAAACCGCTTGGCTTTTTTTTGGCTTTGGGTGCGGCTATTCATGCAGGCCATATAGAGCTGCCAGCATTCGGTGTCGTATCAGCTATTAAACTAATAAGAACTGTACTACCAAAATACAGCCAATGAAGGGCCTTAGGAAGACTGAGCCAAGGTTGGATTGTAGTATTTGGTTAGGCTAATCATGATGACCATGTAGACCACCACCACCGAGAGTCCTGGAAGTAACAGGGATGATGAGACGAAAGAGCTAAGAATAGTAGAACTTGAAACAACAGAGTTAGCCATGGGTGTTAGTGCAAAACCGCTTGGCTTTTTTTTGGCTTTGGGTGCGGCTATTCATGCAGGCCATATAGAGCTGCCACCATTTGGTGTCGTATCAGCTATTAAACTAATAAGAACAGTACTACCAAAATACAGCCAATGAAGGGCTTTAGGAAGACTGAGCCAAGGTTGGATTGTAGTATTTGGTTAGGCTAATCATGATGGCCATGTAGACCACCACCACCGAGAGTCCTGGAAGTAACAGGGATGAGATGAAAGAGCTAAGAATAGTACTACTTGAAACAACAGAGTTAGCCATGGGTGTTAGTGCAAAACCGCTTGGCTTTTTTTTGGCTTTGGGTGCGGCTATTCATGCAGGCCATATAGAGCTGCCACCATTCGGTGCCGTATCAGCTATTAAACTAATAAGAACTGTACTACCAAAATACAGCCAATGAAGGGCCTTAGGAAGACTGAGCCAAGGTTGGATTGTAGTATTTGGTTAGGCTAATCATGATGGCCATGTAGACCACCACCACCGAGAGTCCTGGAAGTAACAGGGATGATGAGATGAAAGAGCTAAGAATAGTAGAACTTGAAACAACAGAGTTAGCCATGGATGTTAGTGCAAAACCGCTTGGCTTTTTTTTGGCTTTGGGTGCGGCTATTCATGCAGGCCATATAGAGCTGCCACCATTCGGTGTCGTATCAGCTATTAAACTAATAAGAACAGTACTACCAAAATACAGCAAATGAAGGGCCTTAGGAAAACTGAGCCAAGGTTGGATTGTAGTATTTGGTTAGGCTAATCATGATGGCCATGTAGACCACCACCACCGAGAGTCCTGGAAGTAACAGGGATGATGAGATGAAAGAGCTAAGAATAGTAGAACTTGAAACAACAGAGTTAGCCATGGGTGTTAGTGCAAAACCGCTTGGCTTTTTTTTGGCTTTGGGTGCGGCTATTCATGCAGGCCATATAGAGCTGCCACCATTCGGTGTCGTATCAGCTATTAAACTAATAAGAACAGTACTACCAAAATACAGCCAATGAAGGGCCTTAGGAAGACTGAGCCAAGGTTGGATTGTAGTATTTGGTTAGGCTAATCATGATGGCCATGTAGACCACCACCACCGAGAGTCCTGGAAGTAACAGGGATGATGAGATGAAAGTGCTAAGAATAGAACTACTTGAAACAACAGAGTTAGCCATGGGTGTTAATCCAAGACCGCTTGGATTTATTTTTGTATTGGGTGCGGCTAATCATGCAGGCCATATAGAGCTGCCACCATTCGTGTTGTATCAGCTATAAAAATAATAAGAACTGTACTATCAAAATACAGACAATGAAGGGCCTATGAAGACTGAGCAAAGGTTGGATTGTAGTATTTTGTTCGGCTAATCATGATGGCCATGTAGACCACCCATAACAGGGATGAAAGTGCTAAGAATAGTACTAATTGAAACAACCGAGTTAGCCATGGGTGTTAGTCTAAGACCACTCAGCTTTTTTTTGGGTTTAGGTGCAGCTAATCATGAAGGCCAGATAGACCTGCCACCATTTGGTGTTGTAACAGGTTTGAAAATGCAAAGAACAGTACTACTTAACACAACCTACTTACCATGGGTCCCAGAGCATATGTTTGGTTGTTATATTTTGTAAGGGTAATCATGCAGGCCATATAGACCTCCACCGATAGGGT